>NW_027466156.1:1717500-1797500 GCF_046127955.1 Nelusetta ayraudi
TTTTATTGATTGACTTTTCCTGTTCCAGCATTCGCCCCACCATCTTCTGACGTGAGCCCCATCTTGTCGGTGACTCTGTGGCCAACTTGTGAGCTGGGAGTCTGTGAGTCTCTTGAGCGTCAGCCAGGTCCCTCTTCTTTTTCCAGGAGTATGAGAAGGCACTGACCACTCTCCTGCATACTCCAACCGCTCTCTCAATCCTTTTGTCCCTCCCACTTCTCTCTGAAAATACATGAATAGACAATATATTAAAAACAACTCTGCAACAGTCACTGGCTGCTGACATGAATAAATAAAACTTCACACCACTACACTAGAATATCAATATAAGGTCTACTCCATCCGGAAAGAATGGGGGTACATTTTTTCAAATCAAATTATTGTCTTAGGGATGTGACAAATACAAAAAAATGTGATTCGACTCAAGCCTCCATGGCATGAGTGAACAATAGAAACAAACTACTCCTTTAACGCCACAAATAAGATAATACATTTTCTGGTATATTTTAACTTGAATATTTATTATGTTATTTGAACAGTGAACTCAAATAATTATAAGATGCATGTAGGCATGTTTCAGTTTAAAGCTTACCAATGGCTAGGTGGAGCCGGTGACCAAAACATTGCAGTCGTGTCCAGTCGTTCAGTGCTGCTGCCTTCACTATGTTTGCACCACTATCTGTGGTGATGCACACCATACGGTCATCCTCGAGTCCCCATGATGTAAGAGCTTCCGTAAGACCCTGGGCAATGATCTCCGCGGTGTGGTCATCTGGGAAGTACGCCGTTTCAAGTGTCTTGCTTTGAAGAGTAAAATCACTGTCCACGTAATGTACAGTCAGACACATGTAAGGTTCGGATGTACAACTAGACCACAGATCAGTGGTGCAAGCAAAGTGTCTGACACCTTTGACGCCTCATCCAACTTTCGCCTATGCTCTGCATACAGCTGAGGGATTGCAGTTTTGGTGAAATATTTTCTTCCAGGCAGCTTGTATTTAGCGTCCATGACGGTCATTAGTTTCTGGAAGCCCTTCTTTTCAAACGTGTGCAGCGGCATCATGTCTTTAGCGAGACAGTACATCACTGCTTTAGTTATGTTTTTGTACCGTGTCGATTTTTTGTTGTACGGGTTAGCTGCGTTAAATGCTGATTGTATTGTAGTTTGATGAGCAAGAGCAACTGTTTGCTTAGCACCATCGCTAGCTAGGCTACTGCTAGCGGGAGTATCATGCTGCACACTCCCCCCAGCAGTGCATTGTTGTTTAGCGCTAGCTGCGGGGAGGCTAGCATGAAAACGTAGACTTTGGCTTTCATACCATTCTTTATTGTGGTACTTCTTAAGATGGTGGAAGAGGTTCGTGGTGTTTCCCGTTTCGTTTGGAACTGTTCTTTGGCATAATTTGCACTTAGCGTTAGCCTGTGCTTTGTCGGACCTGAGGTAGCCGAACCAATTCCAAACCACCGAAGTGGTATTGCCTTTCTTCGGCACAAGTTCATCCTGCTGGACGTTTTTGAATTCCTCCTCACCCTCGGTGTCAGGAGTACAGTCAGGCACATTTTGGAAAGTTTTTTCACTTCCCCCGACTTCTAATTGCTCCTCGCTGCTCATTTCTACAAATTCCTCACACTAGCTTTGGCGGACGGCTGTGTGTGTCTCCCATCTGAGTTGTTGTGAGCGAGAGGAGGCGGGTGGAGGGAAGGAAGCACGACGTTGTTTCTCTGTTGGCTGTTCATTTAGCATGCGCTTGTCTCAGCTTTGAGGGGCTGATCCTGTTTCTTCTCTCTATTATTATCTGTCCTGTTTTGGAGAAGATTCTCTCTGAGGGGACTGATGGTACTACAATGCACAGTCTCCGTGCCATCACCTGTGTAAGGCGTGGGTAAATTGAAGCCTTTGGGGCGTTCTTATTGCCTCGCCACGGTACGGTTGTAGAGTGTTCGCACTGGCCGCTACACGGTTGTAGAGGGTGTTGTTTTGGTACCTCAATCCCCCAGGGTCCAAGCGAGACGAAGCGAGTTTAGTTGTTATGTAGCGACGAGCAGGGCACTGGATTGGCTCACTGTCCTCGTCGATGTTCCCTGTCGGAGCGGACATCGACGCCAACTCCTTCAACACGGAACTTCCGTGTCATGTACATCTTACCATGAATACAAGCAGCTACTATTGATGGTGTACAAATATGTGTATACATTTTTTGAAAACAGCTCTTCAATACATGTGTATTTTGTCTTTTGGGGAGAGGCAGGCGAACCGGGAGTGCCCTCGACGTCGCGAGTGTGTTCAACAATATTCATGAAAACGACAAGCGGCAAATGGTGAAGCACTCGGAACAAATCGAGTTGCTCCTGCGCGGTAAGCTAGGGAATCCGAGGAGTCTTGAGGGGAGAGGAAATACTGATTCGTCGAGAGGACGTGGCTCTTCGCCGCGAGGAAGCCTCAAACACCGTGGCATTTAACAAAGTTGTCCTTGGCTCGCTAGGGCAGCTATTTCAAATAAGGAGGCGTGTTTACTGTCTGCTTTTCTGTTTGTTTGTTTTTAAATAAATGATATTTCCCGTTCCCGCTGTCTCCTGTTTACTGTCTGTTTTTATGTTAATCTGTTATTTTTTTTGCTATTTTCCTGTTGTATCTGTCTCGTGTTTACTTTTGGTGAAGATATAAAGGCTGAACTACACCTTTATTCTCCCAGAAAATGAAACAATAAATTATAAATGTTGCCTGCATAAGTTCTCAACTGTGACTTCAGTGAGGAAAACTGTTCTTTCTTTAACAGAAAAGCAACCCCAGACCAAGCAGCACGTATGAAACAACCTCTACTTTGTCCATTGCTGCTACCGCCTCGACTTCGCCCACGGTCTCCTCATCACAGAGCCAATGAAAACACAATCGTACCGAGGTGCACCGTGGCGATGCAATGAGAACACGGCCTTAGTCTCCCACCAGCTCAGTGGGTCTGCACTTCTCTGGAGGGGGCGCCGACCAAGTACGTACATGGGAGAGGTGAGTGGAGTAGGCGGTCGTTAATGTGGACTGAGCTCGCATTCTGTTTGCACGTCCGTGACGAATGCGTTTTTATGCGATGCGATCACCAAAACCACCTCGGGAGGTGGTTTTGGTGATCGGATGTCAAAACGGATTTGGACTGTTTGCACTTGGTCATTTCATGCGTTTTTCGTAATCTGATCAGCAAAAAACGCATGAAATGACCAAGTGCAAACAGGGCCTAAGAGGATCGATCGAGCAGATTGATTGTGTGTGCAAAACATGGGTTGTGGGTCCATTTCAGGGTTTTAATTGCTTTGGTTATGTTCGCTGTATTGTCACTAACACAGCAAACCACTTTGTTGTCTATGCCCCACTCTTTTGCCACTTTGAGCAGCTCCTCCGCTAAGTTGTCAGAAGTGTGTCTGTCACTGAACTCAAAACAATCCAAAAGACAGGGCACCATTTTGTAACGTTCAACAAAGTGACATGTAACTGACAAGTAGGATGTGGTGGTTCGAGATGTCCAGCTGTCAGTTGTTAGACAAACTGCTGTTGCTTTTTTAACCCTCTCTTGCAGTGAAGCACGTTCTCTGTCATACAGCCTTGGGATGATTTTTTTTTGGAGAGTGTTTTCCTACTTGAAGTTGCATATGCTGGATTGAGTGCATGAATAAACCTTCTGAATCCTCTGTCATCCAAAATTGAAAATGGTTGGAAATCAAAGGCAATCATTTTTAGCCAGTTCTTCATCAATTGGCTTCTGCCTTCCTGGGGTCATAGACTTTTGTAAAAAATTGGCTCATAGAGCTCTGGGTTGCACCTTTAGGTGGTCGTGGTGGTGGTGATGGATGAACCGTTCTAATGTGCCTGTGCAGGTTGTTTGTTGAGCCAGCTCGATAGGAGATTTTAGTCTTGCAGACTCCACATTCTGCCTTAGTTTCGTTAATGTAATTAAAATGTTGTGGTGAACACTAGGGGGCATGGTCTCACACCAGCCCAGGGGAAGTGACGTCAAGGGATGGGGGTGTGTGCACAGGGTGGCGGGAGATTTAAAAGGCCGTGTGTATGGTGCCAATAAACAAGATGTCTACTACTCGCAACTGCTTGTTTCCGTAATTGCAAACCTCCACATTGGTGACCCTGACGTGATTCCTCGAAGGTAAAACTGCGCCTCGATGTGCTGGAACCAGGGATCCGGGTCGTGCTGCCAAAATTCCGGCAGCTTGATCGTTGCTGCAAAAAACGCGGGAAAAACTGCAGCAGTCTGCCCGGCTGCTGAGCTCCCCGGCTGCTTGTCGCGACTAGCCTCCTGCATGCTCAAGTCGGGGTGATGTAGTTGACAGCGAGAAGCAAGAACAAGAGTATGTGTACCAACAGCAATTTCACTCCATCACCATAAGTGAAAAATGCATGCACAGCATCAACAACAAGCCGCCTAGAGATGAAGCTTACACAACACTCAACGTGAGACCACCCGACGTGCCAGGCCATGGACACACACTCCGTCTGAAGATCGACACAGGAGCATGTGGGAACACTCTTCCACTACGCATATACAGACAGATGTACGGAAGCAACACAAGTACATATAAGCGGCTGAAGAAAAACGACACTAAGCTCTCTGCATATAGTGGTGATGAGATACCTTGCTATGGAACTATCAACATCCAATGCCAGTATATGGACTCCAAATGGGTAAACGCCAAGTTTTACGTTGTGGATGTACCAGGGCCAGCTGTAGTTGGACTACCCACAAGTGAACTGCTGAACCTTGTCACTCTGCATGTGGACGCTGTAAAGAAACAGACTAGAAGAAGAAATAACCAACTGCAATGATCTTATCAAAGCGTACCCCAACCAGTTTGACCATACAGGGAACTTCAAAGGGACTGCAAAACTCATCCTGAAGCCAGACACCGAACCATTCATCGATGCACCAAGAAAGTGCAGCATTCACATCAAAGATAAACTCCAAGATGAGCTGAATAAGCTTGTTGCACAAGATGTTCTGCGCAAAGTAGAACACCACACCGATTGGTGCTCCAGCCTTGCGTTCAGCACTAAGAAAGACGGAACCTTACGCATATGCCTGGACCCCCAAAAACTAAATGCGAGCCAAGATACCTACTGTGGAGGAACTGAATCCAAGATTCGCAAATGCAAAAGTCTTCAGCAAGCTGGATGTGAAAGCAGGATACTGGTCCATTCATCTGGAGGAAGAGTCACAAATCCTGACAACATTCCGCACTCCATTCGGCAGATACTGCTGGAAACGTTTGCCATTCGGACTGAGTGTGTCTCAGGATCTCTTCCAGGCCAAGATGGACCAAATCCTGGAGGGGCTGCATGGTGTGGCCAGCATAGCCGACGACATCGTCGTATACGGGAAAGACGAGGAGGAGCACGACAGAAACCTGACTGCTCTAATGGAGCGAGCTGCAGAAGCAGGTATGGTGTTCAACAGCGACAAGTGTATCATCAAGCAGAACAACATCTCGTTCTTTGGCAACATGTACACTGACAGTGGCATAAAACCAGACCCCGCAAAAATAAGAGACATCCAGAAAATGCCAACACCACTGAACAAAGATGAACTTCATAGATTCATAGGAATGCTAACTTACCTTGCCACATACATACCCAAGTTTGCAGAGAATGCGCACACACTTCGAGGGCTGCTGAAAAATGACGCTCTGTGGATATGGGAAGCCGACAACCAGAAATGCTTCGACGACTTTGACAACCTCTGTGCCATCACAGAGGACGCATGCCTGAAGTACTATGATGCGTGATCCGTGCATTGACAGAACTCATTCGGCCCGAAAACATCAAGGACTTACACAAAGATTTACGTCCATACTGGTCATTCAGGGATGAACTCACTACTGAATCAGGAGTCATCTTCAAAGGCAAACAGGTACTAATCCCCGACACCATGACTGCAGACATTCTCACACAATTACACGTAGCTCACCAGGGTGTAGAAAAAATACACCGACTGGCAAGAGAAAGTGTATATTGGGTTAGAATGAATGATGACATCGAGAGAGTATGCAGATTGTGCAGCGTGTGTGCAGAACACCAGGACGCAAATCCAAAACAGCCTCTGAAGCCACACGGGATACCATCCAGACCATGGCAATCAATATCCTCAGATTTGTTGGAAATCAACGGCCGAAACTATCTATTGACTGTAGATAGGTTCTCTAAGTATCCGCTTGTGGACGAAATGACCACTCCAATATCCAGCCATACAGTCACACAAAAAATGCAGTCTTACAAGTCCTTGTTTGGAAGACCGGATGAAATCCTGACAGACAACGGACCACAGTACGTCGGACAGGCGTTCCAAGCATTCATGAAAACGTGGGGAATAACACATGTCACCAGCTCTCCCCACTACCCCAAAAGTAATGGATCCATCGAAAGACATGTCTGACACATTAAAGGCATTGTCAAGGAAGCGCAACAAAACAAAAGCGATCTCCACATAGCTTTGCTGCAAGTTAGAGCAACACCTATTGATAGCAAGCTGCCTTCACCTGCGGAACTACTTTTTGGCAGACCTGTAACCACCCTACTGCCAAGCCGAGCAGAGCCAGGTAAAGAGCAACACCGTCAGCACCTGGCCCACAGAGCAACTATGATGAAAACACACCACAATCGCAGCTGCCGCAGAGAATTACCTGCACTCCATCCTGGACAGCATGTGACAGTGTGGAGCAAGGAGAGAAGGACATGGCACCCAGCAGTCATCCAGCAAAAGTGTAAGGAGCCAAGGAGCTACATCATCCAAACACCCAATGGACATAGGATGAGGCGCTGCAGGAGTCACCTGCGTGGACCATACAATGCAGAGGCACAACAACGGACTGTGAGCTGTCAACACCTGACAGTGCCACAAGCGTTGGATGAGCACCAAGAGGGTTACAGTGAACAGACAGAGACTACACCATCCTGTGAACCTGTAGCCAATCCATCTGGCCACAACAACCCTCAGCCAGTCCGTACTCGATTCGGAAGGGCTGTGGTTAAATCTGCGCACTTCAGAGACTATGTCCAGTAGGAAATATAAGCAAGTTCAGGTAGAGCACGACCTTTGCTCACCTTTTGAGATGAATGTTTGTAATATGTTTGAAACATGTTTTCTATATGTGAAATGCATTCCTCAGATGTGTCTTAAATTACTAGGAAAAAAGTTTGCCTACAGAAAGTTTGCCTACATAAGTTTCCTTTTGTTTATAGTAACAAACAGGCAGCTATAATTGAATTACATGTGTGTTTAATTGTTCAGCCTACAGAAGAACAGGTCGCCCAATCTCAAGTTAAGAATTTAACCTAGGCTGTCTCTACGATTACTATTCTGATGTGAAAATGTTCCTTTTATATAGGATGTTTGTAAGCTAAATAGGGGGGATGTTGTATTATCTGATGGGACTATATTATCCGAGGCGGAGTGATCTGCACGAGTATCTAGTACCAGAGTAATAATACACTGATGGTGGTGATGGTCTCCTGCTAATACCTAGATAAAGCAAAGTTTAACCTTACCTCAACGCCTCCTCATTATTGCATGGTTAATGTAATAACACTTCAGCTCTTAGAGCCGTTTCGTTCGCAACCCACACATCACTAGCCTCCTCATCCTCACCCTCATCGTCATCCTCATCCACACTGAAGCGGAAATCCTCCTCGAGAAATGGACTAACAAAGGAAGAAGGAAGAAAACCCGTTTTGAAACAACTTTGGAGGCTTTCACTTAAATTATGGACACTAAAGGGGATAATGAGTTGCTGCGTGACATGCAGCGCGAGCAGCATGCTCACGAGGAGGGGATGATTGAGAAATTGGTGGCTCTGGGATGCAGAAAGAGCAGCATGCTCACAAGGAGAGGATGATGGACAGACTTGCTCAGTCCGTAGGCTGTATGGTCCAACAATTTGCACCACATCCACATCCTGCTGCGCTGAGCCCCCCGATGCCTTGGTATGCTGTGCCACAGAGAGCCAACACTAGGCATGAGCAAAATGCCCCAATATGCCCACCCACGTCAGTACCCAACTTCAAACCCACAATCCCCCGAATGGATGAGGAAACTCTTCCTCCAACGTGGACCCACTTGTAATGGGAGAAAAACTCTGTTGTGTGTCCTCTTAATTGTCAATATTAGTTTGCATGTCTTTGTTTAAAAAAGAAAATGCTATAAAAAAAAAAATTATACACATTGCATGTTGTGGAGTGATTTTTTGCATCTTTGCACCTTTTTTAATAAAGTTTTTTAATGTCTTTTATTTTGTATCAGCATTTTATTGCCTCTCAAAAACTTAACGTATTGTCCAGTATCTGCTCACATACCTGTTAACAATGCCATTATAACAGGTATTGTTTTCATTTGAATGTGCATGGGCGTCACCCAAACGATCTATAAATTGGCGTTATATCCAACTCAATCTTCTGCACTGGTTAGCTCTGCATCTGCATTGTTCATAACAACAGCATATCAACAGTTGTTTAAATTACAATGAACACGGGTGTTTCCCCAATAGTCATTTGGTCTTTACTATTGTAACTCACAACCTTTACCACTGAGCTGAAAAAAGTATAAGGTGTAGTGTAAGTATAATAATTTCTGCACAAGTACAAGTTCAGTAATTTTTTATTGAAACACAAACGGAACTTCCTATGTTATTACTCACAATCAGTTCTCAGTAAAATATGCGGAGAGAGCACGTCAAGTATTATGTGGCTCTTCTTCATTTTCCTCGGGATGCATTAGAAACTCTTGTTCTCGCAGTTCGACTGCCTCATCCATTTCGTTCCTCCATTCGTCGAGAAAGGCATCACCCTGTGACTTGCACAAGTTGTGCAAGACAACACAGCTGCTGACTACTGTAGGGACCTTTGCGACGCTGATGTCCATCTTTTTCAGTAGACAACGAAATCTACCCTTCAGTCTCCCAAAAGCACATTCAACTGTCATGCGTGCACGGCTCAGTCTGTAGTGTCTCTGCTCTCTTGTAAGATGTCCGTTGTCCGCATATCCCTTCATCAGCCAGCTCATTAGAGGGTAAGCAGGGTCTCCCTACAGCATCAGTGGCACCTGTACGCCTCCAATTTCTCGTTTGTCCTAAAGGGAAAGAATTAGAAAGAAAACATTTTTCACATTGACGTAATGTTTGTCACGTGTGGTGAAACAGTAGGATTAAGCACATACAGTGCATTTCGCTAAGGTGCTGTTGTTACGAACCACTTAGTCTAGGGGGAAATGGTTAGTAACAAAATTGGGACCAACAAACACGTTCCATGAGTAGGTTTCAAACTTAAGATGTTTTTAATGGTTTTAACAAAATAAATAACAACAACAAACAACAGCAGCAGCAACAACAGAGGAAGGGCAGCAGGTGGCGCCAAATCAATAACCTAATATAAACAAAGTGGTCTCTGACTGAGACCCGACACGGGAAACCGTTCACAAAAAAGGGACGCCACCCATAAGCCTAAACAAAAAGGCTACAGAAAACAAGGTGAAACTAAACCCCAAAGAAAACCCAAAACTAAACCTAGAGCCCAATAATTGCAACAAATACATAAACACGAGCGTCAAACAGTAAGGGTACGAGTGCTACACCTAAAACTAGCACAAACACGAGTCAAAGCACAATACAAAAGTCGAACAGCGTACAAGGGCTAACAGCCACTATCAGACTGCCGCCCTGCGTTCAGGATCTCGGCAGCTTTTATGGTTGTGGGGGATTCCGTCTCACGCTGTTGCGCAGGTGGCGGCGATCAGCAAATCACGGTGGGCGGAGACAGGAACTCCCCCCAGTTGATGACGTTGATCCAGCTGATTCTCGGGGAACCACCTGGCGAACAGAGTTAGAAACACACCCACGCCCCAACATACACACCCAAAATACGGTACCCGTTACAGCTGTTATAACTACAACTCTACAATAAATTCACAATTGTATGCTTTACCGGTGGGAAGAGGTTGCCACTCTCAGCAAGTTCAAACAATGTGGAGTTCCTAAGCACTCTTGCATCATCTCTTATCTCCTCTGCTAAGTCAACCACTTGCCTGTTGGACCCAATTCAAACCAGGCTTTTAAAGGAGGTTTCCCCATTGCCTAATTGTGAAAAAACCCAATTTGGACTCGAGTGCCCTTTCAAATTATAGGCCAATCTCAAACCTTCCCTTTCTCTCTAAGATTTTAGAAAAAGTTGTTGCCAGGCAGCTTATTGACTTCTTAAATGACAACAATCTGCTTGAGGCATTTCAGTCAGGCTTCAGAGTTGGTCACAGCACTGAAACTGCATTGCTTGAGGTGAGTAATGATCTCTTGTGTGCATCTGACAGAGGTCTTCTCTCTGTTCTGGTCCTCCTAGATCAAGTGCAGCATTTGATACAGTTGATCACATCATTCTTCTTAGGAGATTAGAAGATGCTATTGGCATCAAGGACCAAGCCTTGGACTGGTTTAGATCTTACTTGTCTGACCGTTTTCAGTTTGTTCATGTTCATAATCATTCGTCAGAACGTAGGAGGGTTAGTCATGGTGTCCCGCAAGGATCTGTACTTGGGCCACTCCTCTTCAACATCTACATGTCACCTCTTGGTGACATCATCAGAAAGCATAGCATCAGTTTCCATTCTTACGCAGATGACACACAGTTGTACTTTTCTTTTAAGGCAAACGAGGCTCATCAGTTGGCCAAATTGGAATCTTGTCTTTGTGATGTCAGAACTTGGATGACACAGAATTTCCTGTTGCTTAATACCGACAAAACTGAGGTCATTATATTTGGATCGCGAGAGAGTAGGGACAGAGTTTTTGATGGACAAAGTGGTCTATTTGGTACTACACCCAGTTCTACTGTGCGGAACCTAGGAGTCACTTTTGATCAGGACCTGACCTTTAATTCTCATATACAGAATGTAGGGAGGTCAGCTTTCTTCCACTTAAGAAACATTGCCAAAATTCGAAGTTTTTTGTCCTTCAAAGATGCGGAAAAAATAATCCATGCTTTTGTTACGTCTAGGCTAGATTACTGGTACTAGCAGGATGCCCAAATTCATCCCTTAGGACATTACAGTTAATCCAAAACTCTGCGGCACAATTGTTAACCGGAACTAGAAGGAGGCAGCATATTACTCCAATTTTAGCTTACTTGCATTGGCTGCCAGTCAAATTTAGAATTGCATTTAAGATTCTAGTTTTAACTTACAAAGCTCTTCATTCTCAGGCTCCTTCTTATATTAGGGAACTAATTGAACTTTATCATCCTCCAAGAGCCCTTCGCTCTGAGGATTCTGGACTTTTAGTTATCCCAATCATTTCTAGAGTTAGGTCAGGAGGTAGGTGTTTCAGTTTCCTGGCACCTCTATTTTGGAATCATCTTCCACCCTCGGTGAGGGGGGCAGACACAGTTAGTTTATTTAGGAGTAGACTTAAGACTTTCCTTTTTCTTAAAGCTTATAGTTAGACTCCATCCACTGTCAGTTAAGCTGCTGTAGGCTTACGCCGTGGAGGGAGATCTTTCGCTCCCGTTACAGGGATCGTTGCTCTGTGCAGGCGGAACCTTTATCACTCTCCTCACCCAATCAATCTTTTACTCTATCCACTCTGTCCAAGCTCTCATTATGCTTTGTACAGTATGCTCGATATGCATGATACTGCCGCAGTCTCTGTGTCCCCGGCAGGTGATGACCACTGCGCCAGGAGCTGGATTGTGCTGTCCTGGGGGTCTTGCTGTCATCGCTTCATCCCACCACCACGCTTAAGACCTGGACTAGTCCTATCGGCAGATTGTCCATCGAGCTAGGCTCTTGCCTTCCAAAGCATGGACACTTACACTCCACATGGACAGCAGCCTTGAATTATTTCCTATTCTTTGTGTTTATATCCGTTTTGCCTGGTTGGTGTATCTGTTTTTCACTCTGTCCTGTCTGCCACCCTGGCTCACTCTGCTCCTTTCTCTCTTTCTCTGTCTCTCCTCTATCTTTCTACTTCACCCCAACTACTCATAGGCAGATGATCGCCCTCTGGAGTCTGGTTCTGCCCTAGGTTTTTTCCCACAGGGGAGTTTTTCCCAGCCACTGTCGCATCTTGCTTGCTCCAGGGGCCCGGTTGGTTCTCTCTGATTGTATAAAGCGCTTTGAGACGCCTTTGGCTGTGATTTAGCGCTGTACAAATAAAAGTTTATTATTATTATTATTATTATTACAGCCCACGCGGACAGCAGCCTTGAATTTATTTTTCTTTTTTTGTGTGTGTCTATATCCATTTTGTGAATGCCTGGTTTGTGTATCTGTTTTTCACTCTGTCCTGTCTGCCACCCTGGCTCGCTCTGCTCCTTTCTCTCTTTCTCTGTCTCTCCTCCATTTTTGTATTTCACCCCAACTACTCATAGGCAGATGATGGCCCTCTGGAGTCTGGTTCTGCCCTAGGTTTCTTCCCACAGGGGAGTTTTTCCCAGCCACTGTCGCATCTCGCTTGCTCCGGGGGCCCGGTTGGTTCTCTCTGATTGTATAAAGCGCTTTGAGATGCCTTTGGTTGTGATTTAGCTATGTACAAATAAAGTTTTATTATCATTATTACAACACGCTGGTTAAGCTATCCATGCTGTGTGGCACACACACAAACACACACAGACTACAGAGCGCCAAGGATCTAATAAGTTGTTTATCACTCCATTTGCTGCTCTGACAGCAGAGAGGACAGACAGGTGACATGCTGACATCCTCATCCTCTCATTCATTACACAAATATTAAACTATTGTAGATGTCTCTCGTGAGATCCAGAGTTATGAATTCATTGATGTAGGCAATCATTTATTCGAGTTTTATGTTCTACTCTAGATTTGATTTAAAAAGAAAATAGTTGTGACTTTGAAGATGTTCACTTGAACAGATCCCACACTGCAGCTGGGCTCCTCAATTCCATTCTCCAACATGTAGTCCACTTGCTGCTGCAAACGAGCACGTTTGTCGAGGTTCACCCTATACGCATGTTGTTTTATAGGAGATGAACTCCCCACATCAATATCGTGCTCAAGCACATGAGTTTGGGTCGGCACGTCTGAAAACAAGGGCCCCATTGAAGTCGGTAAAACATAAATCAAGTCTGGACAAGACATCCAAATTTTTAAGCTAACCCTGTACCACCGTAGAAGACGGAGAAATAAGATCATCAGATTCTCCAGCTACCGCCTCCGGCAAATCAGAACCGGACAGCACCAAGACGGTCTTACTTCCCGAACCAATGGCGAGTCAGGGATCGGCGCTACTGTCAAAGTACGGCTTCAACGCGTTTACGTGGCACACTCGACTTGTCCGTCTTCAATCCGGCGTGCCCACAATATAATCCAGATTGCTCACTTTTTCTTTAATCCCGTATGGACCAGAGAACTGTTCCTGCCACGCTGATCCAAGAACAGGCAACAGAATTTAAACTTTGTCATCAGGGCTGAAGCTTTGAGTTTTGGTTCCTTATCAAACCACTTCTTTATTTTCGATTGTGCAGCAGAAACATTTTGTTGGCAACTGGCAAGCACGGTGGAGTTTGAACCAAAAGTTACTCACGTAATCAAACAGGTTCTGTTGTTTATGATCACTCAGCCACTTATCTTACAATAAAGACAGAGGACCACGCACCGTGTGCGCGAACACCAAATCTGCCAGACTGAAACCAAAGGATTCCTGAACCACCTCACAGACTGCAAACGATGGACACCCTCGTCCCAGTCATCGCCAGTTTCAAAGCAAATATGCACAAAGCATTGATTTTGTGGTCTGAAAGCGTTTTAAGCGTTGTTGGAGAGTTGGAATGCCTGAGCATTGCATTCCAGAAGAAAACTCAGGCTGTCTCTGGCAGCTAATTGAGGTCTTCTTTTAAGGGAAAGAGAAATGACGAAAGCTACCTTGCACTGTATGAGAAAGCTACAACATTGACTCCATTGAAGCCATTGAATCCATTGAGATCAAACAATCAAGATGCTTTGCTGGTAAACCAGTAGATCACTACAGGGCTTTAAAGTGTTGGATTGTGTGGAAGTTCAGTTTGGTGACCACTTTGACCTGAAGCGTCTGCAAGAGGTGGAGAGTGCACTCCTTTTATGTGGTTGCAGGAGACTTCAATCACATAAAATTGACAGACACTCTCCCCTGCTTTTACCAGTATGTTGACTTCCCTACACGGGGAGATAACACTCTGGACTGTATGTACAGCAACATTCGCGGTGCGTACCAAGCTCTCCCCCACCCCCACCTGGGTCTCTCCGACCACATCTCCATCCTGCTCGCTCCAGCATATCGCCCGCCCCAGAACAACAAAGACAGTCACTGTATGGAGCAGGGATGCAGCCTCTGTGCTCCAGGACTGTTTTCAAAGCACAGACTGGCAGGTCTTCAGGGAGGCAGCCACCACACACCACGCCACAGTGTGTCTCAGTAACCTCCAGATACTGTTTGGGCAAAGCTGCGCTCAGAGCATCCTGCAGCTGTTGCTGGTAGGTGGTGTCACCCAACAGCTCGATGTTAAGCTTTGACTGGCTCTCTCCTTTCTGCACCCTTCTTTTTTCGGCATTAAGCGGATAGACATGATTGAGCAAATGATAGTCAGTCCAGCAGTCCAGCAATCGTCTGCGCTGGTCATTTCTGGTGTTAAGGACATTGCGATGGTCTTTGGACTGGACAATGGCGTAATCAATGAGATGCCATAGTTTGGATCAAGGATGCATCCATGATGTTTGAACGTTTTCTGACGGTGAAGTGTGTTGGTGATGACCAGGTTGTGCTCTGAGCACTTGGTTAGCAGTAGCATGCCATTAGAGTTTGTCTGTCATCTTTTATAATCTTCTGTTAATTTCACATGATCATTTTTGTGGGGACAGTCCTTTGCCCACTGATATGTGTTTTAACAGATTGCACATTTTCATCTCTTCCCATATCTGTCGAGTGGGTTTGTGCCCTGAACAGTTGTGTGAATTTGCTGATTTGACTTACTTCCTAAGCGTAGGTGACATCTTTGCTCATGTGCAGTTCACCAGCGCCCCCCTGTGGTCCATTATCGCCAAAGATCCCGGATTTGCGGTCACTGATTAGCGCAGACTTCGATGTCAGTTCCCGCGCTCGAACGGTGAATGGGCAAATGTTAGACACACTAGGTACCCATTGTGATCACCTTCACCTTCACCATGTGATAAGATAATCCATCCAGTGTGTTCTACTCGGACTGGACTTTCTGACTATGAATCATGCACTGCTCGACTTGGGGCGTGGGTTGTTACAGCTATGGGACGTTTCTGTGCCCCTGCTATGGACTGAGTTTCACCGTCTGGCTGTAAGTGAGGGACTGCTGTGTCGCATGGCTTTGCCGGAACCCATGGGGGAAAAGTGAACTCAGGTAGTGGTCCCCGTGGCCATGATGCTAGAGCTCCTTCAGCAGTTCCATGTGGGGCCCGCTGCTGCACACTTTTCCGCTGAAAGTGTGTGGGAGAAGGCCAGGCAATTCTGTTACTGGCCCTTCATGCTGAGAGACATACAGTAAGGCAGTGATGTGAGCAATGTCAAAGTCGGACTCACAGGAACCGGGTCCCCAGGCCGAGGGCTCCTATGAGGGGGCTCCAAGTTGGCCGTCCTCTGCAGAGGGTGGCCACGGACATCTTAGAGCTTACGTTGACCTCTTGAGGGAACAGGTACATCTTAGTTGTGGAGAACTACTTCACTAAGTTTGTGGCCCTGTATGCTTTACCAAATCAGACAACACTTACAGTCAACCGCTGTCTTTTTGAGGACTATGTGCTGGTGCATGGTGTTCCGGAGATCCTGTATAGTGACCTGGGTCGCCAGTTTGAAGCAGAGGTAATTCAAAGCCTCTGTTAGTGGCTGGGGATTAAGAAGACGCGCACCAAAGTCTGATGGCATGGTGGAGCGTTATAATCAGACTTTGATCGACCAGCTGGCCAAGATCTTGCTCTCTCATGGGGGTGAATGGGACACTTATGTGAAGCAAGTTGCCTTTGCATATAACACCTCTTAACACGCCACCACCCAAATCACTACATTTTATCTCATGCACAGATGCAAGGCACGGGTTCCTGCTGATGTGCTTGTGCCTGCGGATGCTCTGGACTTTCGAATCACGGGAGCCCAGATGGAGTATCCAGTTACCATTGCAGAGTGGTTGGAGGCAGCCTTCAGCACAGCCCGGCTCAATGCTGCTGAGGCTCATGAGTGACAGAAGCTGTACTACAACGAAAGTAGCTGCCACCATCCTTTTGATGTAGGTGGGCTGATGTGGCTGAATAATCCCACGGAAAGCCGCATGAAGCTGGCAACCGCACTGGAAAGGCCCATATCATGTCGTGTAGGTGCTGGATTCGGGTGGAGAAGCTGCACAGACATACCGCATAGCAAAACACGCTCGACCCGATGGAGCAAGCGCAGGTGGTTCATCACGACAGACTCACACCATCACTCTGCCACTGCCAGTACAGACTACTCCCATACCCCATACTGTCCCTGTGTCTCGCCCTGTGATCACCAAGTCCCCAGTCCCTGCGGAGCAGCGATCAGCTGCAGGCTGGGGTGTTGGACTATGGACTGTGGGGATTTGCAAGAGCCAATGTCTGGACAGTCTCGCAGGGAGTGAGTGGTATGGAATGCTTTGGGTATTGGAAAATGTTTGGAAAATGTTGTGTATAGCCAGGATTTATTTATTAATTTTTTGACAGAAGATGTTCTTGTGTGTGTGTGTGTGTGTGTGTGTGTGTGTGTGTGTGTGTGTGTCCTTATTTACATAAAAGCAGGACTGTAAATCAAGTGCTCTGGTGATGTTTTCTTCACCTCATAGATGTGTCTTTCTAAATTTTAGATGCTCACCGTGATTGAATCTCCGCCAATATTTACACACTTGCCCTGATAGACGATAGAAATTGTACATTATCACCTTGATTGGCTGAAAGAATGTCACCGCAGTACATTTTCCGCTGTGCTTTTTTATTCAGGGTGTCATGGAGTGTGTTATTCTCGGGACTAGTTTGTGTAAGGTTACCTGCACACTGATTCGGATTCTACCTGTACACGGAGTGTGAACATGAAAAGTAGTTCCGGACAACAAGAGAGTCACGAGCAGTATTTGTGTGTTCAATATAATAAAGAGCCCCGATAAAGGATAACGCTGTCACTTATTCAATGAAAGATAATTCCACACAGGGGTGACAAATCTGCCAGGAAACTGGTTGCCTTGCAGGTCCTTATGGGTGTAGCACGTGATCTAGTTAAAGGCTCCTTCCAGCAGGTGGTCGCAGCTGAGGATCAGCCCGGGACGCACGTGACGAGTCAACAAAAAAAAGGGAAGGGAAGTGTCATGTTCATGTTTCAATGAGCAAGCCAAGTTCGAAGTCAGTCGTAGTTTTAATCACACATCAGGTACAAAGCACAGCTGCACACTGCAGTCCTACTCTAAGCTTTTTATACTGAGGATAAGCTGACTACCAAAAGGTTATGTCACCAAGTGGTCAATACTTAGCATAAAACACAATCACAACATCCCCAGGCAAAATGCATTTAACTGAACAAACACGTAAGCCTGCAGTTTACCCTAAACATGGACATCAAACATTCATTCATTCATTTTCCATACCCGCTTAGTCCCGAGCTCAGGGTCACGGGGGTCTGCTGGAGCCTATCCCAGCTGTCTTAGGGCAAAGGCAGGGTGACACCCTGGACAAGTCGCCAGTTCATCGCAGGGCCACATAGAGACAAACAACCATTCACACTCACATACACACCTACGGACAATTTAGAACGTTCAATTGACCTCACATGCATGTTTTTGGAGTGTGGGAGGAAGCTGGAGAACCTGGACAGAACCCACGCAGACACAGGGAGGACATGCAAACTCCACCCAGAAAGGTCCCAGGCCCGGAATCGAACCCACAACCTTCTTGCTGTGAGGCGGCAGCGCTAACCACTGCGCCACCGTGTCGCCCCGGACAGCAAACAGTAAAATCATTTTAAACAACCTACATCTAAGCCGACACTAAACCAGTGAGAATACAACCCCCAACATACATATATATATATTTTAATATTATCATCATTTTTTATATATATATATATATAAAGTTCGGTCTGGCTTTCTAGTTTCTCTGGTAGATCTTCTCAACTCGGGTATGTGTTAGAGTCAGCATTACAGGCCATGGCAGGTGTGGAAATTGCCTGGGATTCTGCACTCACCAACACTCTCTTGAGGAGTTTTTAGCAAATTGCGACGATTGCGTCTGAGGATTTGTCCATCCTCAGTTTTTACAAGATATGAGCGTGGAGCTACTTCCAGCAGCACAGTTCCTCTTGTACTCCAGCCATCTGGATTCTCAATCCTGACTGGGCTGTTGGGTGTCAGGGGAGGAAGCCGTTTAGTTGTCCTGTTATAGAATGACTTGCCTCAGTTTCTGCTATTGTAGCTTCTGCTCAATCGTTGCAGGATTCTTTGGCTTGAATTTATCATGTGGCTGATGACTTGGCAAGGTAGTGCGGAGCTTCCGATTAATCAACAGTTCTGCTGGTGAAAGACCGCACTGAAGAGGTGTTGCTCTGTAGCTCAATAGAGCCAGATATGGATCAGAGTCAGTTTCAGCGGCCTTCTTTAAAAGTTGCTTGAGAACGTGAACGCCTTTCTCAGCTTGCCCATTGGACTGTGCATAGTGCGGACTTGACATTACATGCTGGAAATCGTACTGGGCTGCAAACGTCTGCCATTCTTTGCTGTTAAAGCATGGACCATTGTCGCTCACCACAATGTGTGTTATGCCATGCCTGGTGAAGATAGACTTTGCATGTATGATGACACAGCTTGATGATGAACTTGCTAACAGAGCCATCCCAGGAAAGTTTGAATAATGATCCATTACCACTAAATAGTCTTTACGTTTGAGATGAAACAAATCCTTACTTACTTTATGCCATGGTGCTGTTGGGACCTCAGCTAACACCATAGGCTGTTTGCTCTGTTTGGTTCTGTGTTTCTGGCATGTTTCACAGTTACTTACAAGTGTTTCAATGTCTTTGCTAATTCCAGGCCAGAAAACCGACTCCCTCGCCCTTCTTTTGCACTTTTCGATGCCAAGATGGCCTTCGTCTATCCTGTGCAGCATGTCCCTTCTCAAAGCCAGTGGAATGACTATTCACAGCACTAAGCTCACCTCTGACATGGTAAAACAGGGGACATGAACCACCTGGCCAACCTTCATCGATGTTCCTCATGACATGCTGAAGCTGCACATCCTTCGCTGTTGCCTCGGCAATCTGTCTTGACTTTGTGTCAGATACAGGCAGTGCAGACAACACCATGTTCACATGACACTGGACGTCCTCGTCAGTTGCACTCCCGCTGTCACCTGCAGTCGCCCTGGACAAAGCATCAGTGAGGACAAGATTTTTTTTCCTGGCATATATATTAGTGTAAAATCGTACCACTGTATCTTCATCATCAACCGCTGGACCCGTGGAGACATCTCACTCAAGAGTCTTTTTGATGGTGGCTACCAGTGGTCGGTGATCAGTCTTGGCTGTGAAAGATGGTAGGTCGTGCACATAGTTATGGAAACGCTCCAAACCATATGCCAGTCCTAAACATTCTTTCTCAATCTGAGCATATCGGCACTCGGCTTTTGTCATAGCCCTGGAAGCATATGCTACTGGTTTCCAGTGCTCACCTTCAGCCTGGAGTAGAACAGCACAAATGCCATCCTTGGATGCATCTGTAGACAGTTGTGTGGTCATAAAATGCCAAAGCTGGCGCTGTGGTCAGTGTGTTCTTAAGTTCCTGCCATTCACGTTCATGTTTACGTGGCCATTTAAAATCACAGTTCCTGTGCAGAAGCTCCTGGATGCATGATGTTTTGGCTGTTAGATTGGGACTGAATTTGCCTATGAAATTGATCATCCCCATTATTCGTAGCACCCCTGGCTTGTCAGTGGCCCCTGGCATGTTCTGGATTGCATGTACTTTGTTCTGGTCTGGTTGGACAGCTGGTCTGGTACAGACAGCTTGTCTCCAAGGAAGAGTATTTCCTGAACACCAAACTCACACTTACTCTTATTGAGTTTTAGTCCATAACGCTGTATGCCATAACTCTGAGCAGCCTCTCATTATGTTCTTGAGCTGTGGACCCCCAGATGATGATGTGGTCAATGTAGACTCGAACTCCCTTCAAGCCCTTAATGATCTGCTCCATCGCTGTGTGAAATATTTCAGGTGCTAACTTAATACCAAAAGGCAGTCTGGGAAAGCAGTATCTCCCAAAGGGAGTATTAAACGTACAGTACTTTGTGCTGCGTTCCTCCAGTTTCACCTGCCAGAAGCCTTGTGAGGGGTCAAGCTTGGTGACGTATTGCGTTCCGGAGCTCCTTTCATGGCCAAGCTCTGACAGACTCTCGAACTGGTTCCGCCCTCCCCCGCTCTGCCCCGGAAGTGATGTCGCAATGCAATGCTCCAAAAAAAATGTTTTTTCGGTGTCAGGGAAATTAAAAAATATAAAATTAAAAATACAGAGCGACTACCGAAGCACCAAGGACCACAACTGTTGGAGTGGAACGAACAGAGAAAATGTTGGAGGTTTGTTCAGCCTAGGCCTGTCACAATAACAAATTTTGCTGGACGATAATTGTGCTAAAAATTATTGACGATAAACGATATTATTGACACCATTTTTTAAATCATGTATAATGATAATATATGACATAATAATGCAAGTACACCATGTCAAAAGCAATAAACTTTAATTATTCAAGATTAACAGGTTGCAAATAAGATGAACAAACATAATAAACATAAAAGACAACAAAAAAACAATAAAAATGAAATGGACTCACATTCAGTTTTTATCAAAAATTGCACTTAAATAAAAACCACGATAACAACTAAAAACAATTAAAAAAAAAAATAGACTTTGTCTCTGGAACTATTAAAACAAATAAAATGGAGTCTCGAGTCTGTAAAAAAAATTGCACTTCAATAAATAATTAGCATTGGGTGTTATTCCTCAACAGGTGAACAAAGAACAACATGTAAACAAAAAAGAGCAGGCTAGCCATAGGCCATATGAAAATTTCTAGTTCGGCATATTTCGAGCAAGGAACACCAACATGTTGACCTTGTCTGGTTTAAGGCAGGATCTCTCCGGAGTTGCAATGATGCCAGCTGTGCTAAACATTCTCTCAGAGCTTGTGCTTGTTGCACAAATGCACATGTATTTTTGTGCCAGCCTGGCCATCAATGGTTATCGCCTCTGATTGTTATGCCACCACATTAAAGGATCAGAAGATGCTTCAAGTACATCTTCCTGGAGGAATTTTGTCAGCTCCGCATCAGCCTGCACTCTTTTTGGAACTGCAGCCTCGGCCTGTCCTGTGAGGTGCACTCTTCTGTTTTGAAGAAGGTCACTCAGTCTTTTCTTCTTTGTGGGTGCAGGAAGTTCATCCTCACTTCCTCCAGCAGCAGGTCTGCTGCAGCTCACACCACTGGTACCTTCTCCACCTCCTTCGGGCTCTTTTAAGTCCAGCAGCTCTTGCACAAGCTGATGTTTGACATCATCCAATGCCTCTTCCTCTTCCATGGTGCCACGATACCTTGGATCCAAGATGGTGGCCTTTTTTAGGAGGACTTGGATTGCAGGTGAGCTGTATTTTTCAGTCAATACCCTGCATATGTTTTCTTTAACATTGGTCGTCAGTCCAGTGTCATCAGGGCTTGGAGAGAGAAGGTCACCTTTAATCAGTTCCAGCACAGGTTTAACTGAGGACACTGTGACATGTCAGTGAAATCAGCCAGTGGCTTTATAGCTGCGTCGATGGACTCCAGCACAGAAACATCCTGCCAGGTTGGGTTGAGGTGGCCATGTTTTCTGTCCTCAACTAGGACATGTCTTATGGCGGGCAGCTGTTCAAGGAACCTTTATACCATCTTCTGTTTAGTACCCCAACGTGTTGCAACATCCTGGGGAAAAGTTAATATTTGTTATTTTTCTGTAGTCTACATCTAAATTTTTAAACAAACAAGTTTCCTTTTCCATTCCCACTATTTACCATATATATTTAGATTTAGATACACACACACACACACACACACACACACACACACAAAGTGTTCCATCTTAACTATTAATCAAATAAATTACCAGTATTAGACTGTGTTGTGGAAGCTTGGCCTCAGTCAGGTCTCTCGTCTTAATCCAACTCAAGTTTATTGTGTTCACCAAACTCCCGCAGAGGCCTATGGCATGGGCTGTCCGGTCTTTGTTGCTGTCCAGACCACGGGACACAGCAAGATGGAGGTTGTGCCCAAAGCAATTAAGCCATGTCCAGCCAAGATTCCTTATTGCAGCCACAATGTTTGGACCATTGTCTGTAGTGATGCAGACTAACTTGTCCTCCTCCAGTCCCCAGTCTACTAAAGCAGACTTAAGGTTTTCGGCCAGGGTGTCCGCAGTGTGGTTCTCAGGCACATACCTGGTCTCTAAACACTTGGAGGACAGGGTCCAGTCAGCAGTTATGTAGTGTATGGTTAGACTCATGTAGGGGGTCATGTTTGAGCTGGACCACATATCTGTGGTGGCGGAGTAAGATGCAATGTTTTTGATGTCATCCAGTACATCCTCTTTCACTCTGTTATACAGTCCAGGAATTGACGTTTGTGACATGTACGTTTTTCCAGGCAATTCGTACTGTCTGTCAAATGTTTGTAACATTTCTCGAAATGCTGGCTTTTCGACCGTATTGAACGGTTGCATTTCTTTTGCAATGTAGTGAACGACGTAAGCGCACACCATTTTGCATTGGTTTTTTTATATTTGCTTTGCTTACCAAAGGCTTCAGTAAGCGTTGGCTGTCGGGACGATGGCCCCGCGGAACCTCGGGCGGTAATTTTTTTTCCCAGTTGAGAAAACTGGAGGGGATGGTTGTGTTTCAGGTGCACGTGCATGTTCGAAGTATTGCCCTTCTTCACCACCACTACTTTCGAGCAAATACGACACATCGGCTCGTCCGTGTTGTGTCCAAAATGTTCCCATACTGGGGCTGTTGCTTTGGGCTTAGAGATCAACTCTGTTGTTTCGTCATTCATTGTGTTTTCTTGCTTTTTTCCCACTTTGCTCACTTGCAGCACTGTGTCCGTTTGTATGTTTCTGTCTGTGTCTGCGCCAGCCCCGCCCCGCCCATCCCCCCACACTGTGACAAAAAGACTTAATGACTGACAGGAGAGGTCACTCACGCCGTTCATTCCGCTATAGAGCCAACGCGAATAGGTGTGGAGACAAATGCACAGAGTGAGATCTCTTCTCTCATCCAGTGTGTTTGGTAGCGAGAGAGGAGAAAAACAAAAGCACATGTCAATTTATCGAGGCCGGCAAAATTACCGACCTGGTTTTTATTTACCGAGCGATTAATTGAATTATCGATTATCGCGACAGGCCTAGTTCAGCCTAATGCGGATGCGATGGAACACCGGTCCGGTCGGCAACGGGAGTGAGATGGGCTTGACTCGTCGGGTGGACGACGAGAGAATAGTCAGCCATGGCAATATTTGAAAACATGTATGAGGACTGTAAGTGTATTGTGACCTCAAGCAACATTAGTTTTAAGACTACTTGCAACGTACAACCACTGAATCGTGTTGATGAACTGTTAGCCACCACCGCTAACTTAGACTTAGACTTATTTGTCATTTAAAAACATTCACTTCTCAGTGTACATTTAAAAACGAAATTCCGATGCACCAACTACCAATAAAAACCAACAATGACAACACAAAGGAGAAACAACACAGTCAAGTAATAAAGTGCGATGCATAAAGTGCAAATGATTACGTGTATGTTCAATGTAGGGAGGGTTATTTTGTGTTCAGTAGTCTTATCGTGTAGGGGAAGAAGCTGTTGTAAAACCGCGTAGTCCTGGTCCGTAAACTGCGGAACCTCTTTCCAGAGGCCAGCAGTGAAAACAGTCTCTGGTGGGGGTGGGAGGAGTCATTGCTGATGCTGAGGCCCCTTGAAAGTTTATGTTTATGTGCACCCCCAGGAACTTGGTGCTGGTGACAATCTCCACCGCTGAGCCACTGATTAAAAGGGGTGTGTGGGAAGGCTGGTGCTTCCTGAAGTCGACAATGACCTCCTTGGTTTTGTCGACATTCAGGACCAGGTTGTTTGTTTGACACCAGTCCACCAGATGGCTCACCTCCTCTCTGTAGGACTGCTCGTCGTTGTCCTGGATGAGGCCCACCACCGTTGTGTCATACGCAAACTTCACGATGTGATTGGTGGGGGACCTCACGTAGCAGTCATGGGTCATCATGGTGAAGAGGAGTGGACTGAGCACGCAGCCCTGGGGGGATCCGGTGCTCAGCGTGATGACCTCGGAGGAGTTGTTCCCCACTCACACAGCCTGGGGTCTGCCAGTGAGAAAATCCAGCAGCCAGTTACGCAGGAGGGTATTAAAACCAAAGGGTACCAGTTTGCTCACCAGGTGCTGTGGAATGATGGTGTTAAAAGCTGAACTAAAGTCCAGGAACAGCATCCGCGCATGCGTGTTTCTCCCCTCCAGGTGGTTGAGGGTCAGGTGGAGAGCAGAGGAAATAGCGTCCTCTGTGGAGCGCTTAGGGCGATAAGCAAACTGGTATGGGTCAAATGTAGGGGGGAGGCTGGAGGTGATGTGTTCCTTTACCAGCCTCTCGAAGCACTTCATTATGATGGGGGTGAGTGCCACGGGGCGGTAGTCGTTAAGGCAGGTGATGGTGTGTTTTTTTAGGGACCGGGATGATCGTAGCTGACTTGTAGCACGATGGTACCACAGCCTGGTCCAGCGAGGTGTTGAAGATGTCAGTGAGAACCCCAGCCAGCTGGTCAGCACACTCTTTGAGCACCCGACCTGGTATATTGTCGGGGGCCCGCCGCCTTCCGCGCATTTACTTTCCTCAGGGTCCTCTTGACATCCGCTGTGGCCAGACTGAAGGGCAGTTCGCGGATGGGGGGTTGATTTCCTCGCCGGGCTGGAGTTGGTCATCTCAAATCTCCCGAAATGGTCATTGAGGCGGTTGAGGAAGCCGGTGTCATCGTCACATGGGAGTGGAGCAGCTTTATAGTCAGTGATGGTCTGTATTCCTTGCCACATTCTCCTGGTGTTCCTGGGTTCCTGGAAAAAGTGCAGGACTTTTCGGCCATGAGCACGCTTTGCAACCCTTATGGCACGATTCAGGAAAGCTCTTGCTGTTGTCAGAGCCCCCATGTCACCAGATCTGAAAGCGGCGTTTCATGCCTTTAGGGCTGCTCGTACTTCCCGGGTCATCCAGGGCTTATCGTTAGCCCGCGTGCAGATGCTCTTTAACCTGGTAACGTCCACCACACACTTCAGGATGTATCCGGACACAGACTCAGCATACTCCTCCACCCGTGTGAGGTGGTGGTCTGTGGCCGCTGCGCTGAAAATGCCCCATTCCATGTGCTCGAAGCAGTCCTGTAGCGCCTCCATAGACCCCTCCGACCAAACTCTGATCTGCTTTACTGTTGGCTTTTTCCTGATCAACAGGGGCTTGTAAGCAGGAATCAGCATCACAGAGAGGTGGTCTGAGGAGCCCAGGTGGGGACGAGGTGCTGCTTTGATGTTGCTGTGTACGCGGCCCAGTGTGTTTTTACCCCTGGTTGCAAAATCCACATACTGGTGGAAACGAGGGAGAACTTTCTTCAAGTTCGCTTGGTTGAAGTCCCCTGCCACAATGAAGACTCCCTCTGGGTGAGTGGTTTGCAGCCCAGCAATGGTGCGGTACAGGACACTGTGTGCCTCTTTGGTACAGCCATGATGTACAGCCATGATGATGATGGTGGTGAATTCCCGGGGTAAGTAGAAAGGCCTGCACTGCACAGTCAGTAGCTCAACATCGGGAGTACAATGGCTTGAAATTCTCACCGTGTTGTTGCACCAGTTGTTATTCACGTAGATCAGGGGTGTCAAACATACGGCCCGTGGGCCGGAAGAAAACAGTTTGCGGGCCTGTTCTGGCCCGCGGGCCGTATGTTTGACACCCCTGATCTACGCGAGATGATTTTGCAAAATATAAAAACTGCAATTTATCAGTGAAAGAAAGTGCCATTCTAAATGTGTCCACTTGGTGTCGCAATATCGTTTCTGCTTCGCAAACACTCACGTCTCCTATTGGCTGCCCTCATTGCCTCAGAACGTCTCCTATTGGCTGCCCTCATTGCCCCAAAATGTCTCTATTGAAACAGACAAAGTTGATGCAGAGCAGTGTTGCCAACTTGCCGACTTTCTCCCCCAAAAAGTCTCTATTCTCCCCATGGCAACTTTTTTTTTGTCAAAAGCGACTAGCGACAAATGTAGCAACTTTTCCAAGTATTATTACGTTGCAATCAAGTGCAAATTGTCAATTATGCAAATTAGACGATGATGTCATTTGGCGACTTCTAGCGACTTTCAGGACAGCCAATAGCGGCTTTCCTTACTGAGGAGTTGGCAACACTGGTGCAGAGTGCAGAGTGCTCAAAGAACACGGACAAAGTAAACAAAGAAAACAACTGGAAGTTGTTATTTTTATGTTATTATCACCATAACATGATTTTATCGGTCCGGCTCGCTTGGGAATAGATTTTCCTCCATGTGGTCCGTGAACCAAAATGAGTTTGACACCCCTGGTATAGATGCAGACCGCCCGGAAAGTTGTTAGCCCCGCCATGCTAACAGCGTCGTCCGGCACTGACGGATTGAGCCATGTATCTGTGAGGATTATGACACAGCAGTCCCACCCGCGTCTCCCGGTTCGAAGATAAATCCAGTTTGAGGTAATCCAGTTTGTTTTCCAGAGAGCGGATGTTGGAAAGCAGGATGGATGGAAACGGCGTCCTACCCGCAATGGCTCTAGCCTTAGCTGAAAGGCCCGCACGACATCCCCGCTTTCGCTTCCTCTCGCACCACCTTCGTCTGCTCCGCCGATGGGCTGCGCCGCCACGAAGCCTGCGTAGAAGTCCAGAGTGGAGTCACCTACAGTACCCCGATTCACGGATCTGTTTATCTGCAGAAGTTTGCGTCTGTCGTACCCCATCTTGAGTTTTGTGCTGCAGAGTTCCGTTTGTGCTGCGTTCCGTTTGAGTTCAGTTGTCGCAAGCCGGCGCAGCCGCTGCCAAAAGTGGCGCCGCCTGCTGCCATGACACCAGCAGATAAAAGTGTTCTGTGCTCTGCTTGTTATGTGTGTTGTGTTCGCTGGCAGCGAAACTGAAGACGCAGCGATTTTGACTCGCAAGTTTCACTCCTTATAGTGATTTTCATGCTGCCAGCATGGTAACATGGGTTGTATAGAGCTTTGTGCTTTGTGCTTGGTGTGGACTTAAGTTGTGCAGATATTCTTGTCTAATAATAAATGACTCTATGACTGAAGTGATCGTTTCAGCGTCCATATTTTCTCTGCTCGGACAGTGTTTTGATACAAGTCAACAGTATGAAACCAAATCATTCTAAGCCCTATTAAAATGTCTCACAAAAATACAAAACAAAAACACGGTCAGTACACAAAGTAAAATATATTTCCGGGGACACGGAAGGCACAAAAACCGTCCAGGGACCTTCGGTCCGCCTTGCGGCTGGGTCCGTACAAAGCTGGATTAGCAGGTAAACAGCTGCTAAAGGGTGAAGCCTTCACGACGGTAAGTGTTTAAATTGACCCTGTTGCGTAAAGTTTGCCGTTTACTCTTCACTCCCGCACCGGCAAATTGAGGAAGTGAGGCTCAGCAGCGACGAAGAGTGTGACCAAGTGGGCCGGGCGGGGGCGTGCACCGGCAAGGCTGGGGGTGGAGTGAAGTGAAACAGAGCGTTTTCGCGGGATGCAGTAAATACGAGGAAACGAGCCACGAGATACGGTTTTTGGCCTCCCAGGTTTTCTTTTGCCTGGTGGAGTCCATCTTAAGGCCACCTTAGTGGTCTTGTTCCATTCTCAGTACATGTCCCAGCCATCTCAGGCTCCTGTGTGTTATTTCCTTGGTGATGCTCCAGATCCCTGTTTTATTGTACAGTTCAGTGTTTGAAATTGTGTTTGGCCAAATGATCTGGCATATTTGCCTGAGGCATCTATTGTGGAACACCTCCATTTTTCTAGTGTCCGTTTTCACCATTCTCCAGCTCTCAGAGCCATACAGCAGAACATATTTCACATTGCTGTTATAAAGGAGCATCTTGGTTTTAAGGCTGTATTGCTTTGATCTCCAGATGGAACGGAGTTGGGAGAAGGCACCCTGAGCCTTTCCCAGCCTTGCTTTAATATATTCCGATGCCCCGCTGTCCTTACTGATGAGGCTTCCCAGATAAGTGAAATCTTCCACAAACTCAAATGGTTCCTCATCGACAAGGATGGGTCCTGTGAGGATGGAATTTACACACAACACTTGTGTTTTGGAGGTGTTGATACGGAGTCCAACTTGTCTGGCAAAATTTTTAAGCCTGCCAGTTTTTGTCTGCATGTTGTTGTGGTTGGTTGATAGGAGAGCAAGATCGTCGGTGAAATCAAGAGCTTCCAGCTGGGAAAATGAGGTCCATTGGATGCCTCTGGGTCTGTCGGCTGTGGTGTTGGTGGTGATCCAGTCTGTGGTTACAAGAAAGAGGATAGGAGAGATGATGCACCCCTGTCTCACACTGGACTGCACAGGGAACCACTCAGAGAGGTTGTTTCCCATGATGACACTACACTCAAACTGTTAATAGAATGTTTTTATGATGGAGATGATCTTTGGTGGTAGTGTAGTATCTTCCAGAGGGTGCTTTGGTGGACACTGTCGAAAGCCTTCCTAAAGTCCACAAAGTTGGCGTAGAGGGGGGGTGTATTCCATTCCAGGCACTGTTCTATTATGTTTCACAGTGCAAAAATCTGGTCCATACATCCTCTTCCCTTCCTGAAGCCTGCTTGCTCTTGTCTAAGCCTGGTGTCATTGGCTGTCTCCATCCTGTTGAGAAGGACTCTGCAGAACACCTTGCTTGGAATAGACAGAAGTGTGATTCCTCGCCAGTTGTCGCAGCTCTCGGTGTTGCCTTTCTTAGGGATTTTGACAATAAGACCTTTGAGCCAGTCTTCAGGGATGGTGTCACTGTTACAGATGTTTTGGAAGAGGTCCGTCAGCACACGTGTTGATGTTGGAATGTCGGCCTTAAGCATCTCAGCTTGGATGGCATCAACGCCACATGCTTTGCCACTCTTCAGGGTTTGGATGGCGGCTTTAACTGCAGAGTCAGGGGGCTCGATGTTGATTTCCAGGATATCACCATCAGTTGTTGTGATGTTGGCTAGTTGTTCTGGCTCGGGGAGGTTGAGTACTTCCTGGAAATGTTGAACCCATCTAGCTGCCTGCTCACGCTCTGATGTGCAGATGTTGCCATTCTTGTCCATAACATGGGTAGATTGGTTTGTATATTTGCCACAGAGTCGCTTGGTAATCTTGTACACTGTGGCCAGATTTCCATGAGCTGCAGCCTTCTCGGCTTCACTTGCCAAGTTTTCAACAAAGGCCCTCTTGTCTCTCCTGGCACTCCTCTTTACATCACGGTCCTTGATTTTATAGGACATGTTGGCTTTTTCAAGGAGTCGTTGGGACTTGGTGTTCAGAGCCTTTGCCTTCAACTGCTTCCTCTCCTCGATTTTCTGCTAAGTGTTAGCCAATTCCCATTCCTTGGCCCCCTTTTGTATGAAGCCCAGGACCTTTTGTGTTGTTTCGGAATAAATGATTTTGATGGCATTCCATTTGCTGTTAATGGTGGGTTTGTCTTCTATTTCAGGGGAGGCCTGTAGTGTGTTGAAGCGGTTTCTGAGTTCCAACACAAACTCCTTTTTATTTGGACACTGGAGTTTTGAAATGTCCAGTTTCTTCTGCCGGTGGCCTTGTGGGATTGACTTCTTCAACTTGAGTTTGATGGTGGCAGCAATTAGGTGGTGATCGCTAAAGGCATCTGCTCCCCGGTAAGCTCTAACATCATGAAGTGACCTGCGCCATTTACCATTTATTATAATGTGGTCGATTTGGTTGGTGGTCCTACCATCAGGAGACTTCCATGTGAGCTTATGGATGTTCTTGTGTGGGAAGATGGTACCGCCGATGACCAAGCTGTTACTCATACAGAAATCAGCAAGGCGTTCACCATTGTTGTTTCTTTCACCACATCCGTGCCTGCCCATTGCGCTCTCATAGTTGGAGTTGTCGGTTCCCACTTTGGCATTCAAGTCACCAGTTAAGAGAAGCAAGTCATGTTGGGGGACCTTTGAAACCACAGCTTGTAGTTGTTTGTACCAGTCTTCCTTGACCTCCTCCTCAGCCTCATTGGTTGGTGCATAGCACTGTAAGATGGTGTGTTTATAGAACCTTGAGTTGAGGCGTGCTCGACTCAGCCTCTCACTTACTGGTTCCCATTCCAGCAAGGTTTTGGTTTTCTCCTTGGAGATTAGGATGGCTACTCCATGTGTGTGGATGTATTCATGGCCTGAGTGAAGGATGACGGACCCATCATGCAGGACTTGAGGTCCGGAGCCGGTCCAGCGACTTTCACTTATCCCCAGGATGTCCAGGTGGTACCTCTTCATCTCACTGAGGACTTGTGTTGTCTTGGTGGTCTCATACATGGTTCGAACGTTCCATGCTCCAATGCGGATTGTGGTTTTAGGCCCCAGTAGACCCTCCTTCACACTCCTGACTTCCTTCCAGCTTTCATCAAGGGTGGTCATGCTGTCATCCAAGGAATTTAGGTAACTTGGTTCTACTATGGGCCTGATGTTCATCATGTATGATAGTTCATTGAAGTTTCTGTAACATCTCAGATCTCTGGAGTCGAGTCCTGGCCGTCGCTGGAGTCAGACTGACTCCTTTCTCCCAAGAAAGTCCTTAAATGCAAAGAGAAACAATCTGACTCCTAATTTGAATGTCTTCTCAAGTGTCGTCCTTTGAGTGGCTGTCCATTCTTCCCCCTTCGGTTGCTGGCCCCCCTCCAATATAGCTCTCAGGGTCACAGAAGCACGCAAGCCTCTCCACCACGACAAGGTCCCAGCACAGGGAGAAGTAATGAGGAAGCCAAGTTGGAAGTCAGTTGTAGTTTTAATCACACATCAGGTACAAAGCACAGCTGCGCACTGCAGTCTTACTCTACGCTTTTTATACTAAGTGATAAGCTGACTACCAAAAGGTTATGCCACCCAGTGGTCAATACTGTTGGATCACCTTATTTTCTAGTGTCGTGCTGACGAGCCGCGTGTTCATTTAATGAAGAGTCTTAGGAGAAGAATGCTGATTTCATCTTAAGTATGCAAATCAATTCAGAATACAAGTATACAGAGCTCTGGGTCGAGTTCAAGCCTAACATCAACAAGTGCTATCAGGTCCTGGAGTCTGACTGACTCTTTGTCCCTTGGTCAGTCTATTAGATAGAGAACATCCAGTTGTTCTTGCTGGAGCGCTCAGATTATGTCCTCCTCTGATTGGCTGTCTGGTCTCCGCATGCCAGCGTCATTGGATGTTGCCGCTGCCTTTGTTCCCAGATGCAGGCTGAGGTCCGAGGTTGAGATGCTTGGTAGAGAGATGCTGGATCCTCTCTCGGCCTGGTACCACAGGTCACCTAAGGTCACTGTTTTACGATGGCCGCATTCCTGTGTCCTCTCTTAGGTATCATGTGACTCTGCACAAAGCTTACAAGGCACGTTATGCATACATTCCCCATTTTATGAATGGGTTAAATTACTGGATTAAACATATTCATATCAATGATTATATAATTATGCATATTTATATCAGTGAGTATATGATTATGCTCAAGCATCTCGATTAAAACATAATGTTACCTTCAATACTTAGCATAACACACAATCACAACAGGAAGGGGCAGACGGGGGTCTTACAGAAGAACAAAAAACGACAAACACACTCCAATCGAAGTTTTTCTACTCTGGCGTTGGCTCTCTGAGTCGCTGCAGGCAAAAAGAAAAATAGTCTCACTGCCTTAAAACAGTGACGTGTAGGTCCATCAGCAGCAGCAGCAGCATCCTTATTTTAGAATTTTTACCACTTAGAATATGCGCAATAGTGTCCTTTATCCTAAATAATTGTTATTATAAATAATGCATGTTTGGTTTGGCTCTTGGAATGACTTTATGGTGCTAAACAAACCTTTTGTTTTTAATAAACATCAAGACATTTTTCTTTTTTCAGTGAAGTTTATTTTTCTTTCCAAGTATTTAATCTAGTGACTGACAATGATTTTTTATTTTTTGTATTTATTAATTTATATTGCATTATAAACACACTGCATTTTGATGTTATTATTGTACAATGAAATGTATCAAAGACCATAGAATGTGAATGATTAATTATGTTTGGTTGAAGACAAGTCAGAGCAGCAGGACATCCAACTGACTGAGACTGACTAAATAAAGTGCTTCCGCCAGCGATCACTCTGACGCTGATGTTTGATTCCCAGAGCCATTACTGCTGTTCTGGTTCTGTGTGTGTGTGTGTGTGTGTGTGTGTGTGTGGTGGTTCAAGGCCTTGGAAGCTGCCTAATGGGTTTATATTTACCTGCCTGCCTTCAGACGCTGCTCACTTTGTTCCATTAGATCAGAAAAAATAAAATTTGCCCTGAGAGAGACAAGAAAAAATGCAATTATAATTGATCAGATCCAATTTCTTTCTTTCTGAATTACTTATTTGCAATTTTACTCATTTCATTTTTATTCTATCTAAACCTTCTCCATTCCTACAACATTACAAGCACATTTCTCCATCCTCAAAAATATGGACAATATCTACATCTATGTCCTAATGATTCATTAAAATGTAGTTATTTTTGTATTCAATATATATTTTAACAGTGCATTGGCAGAAAAAGATTTGACTATCTAAATGTTGAATTATTTTACCTTAAAATGATCGGCTGCATACGCTGTGTTAGCTTGATACAGTATTTTCTTTTCTCAGTGCAAATAATAAATGTGTTGGGTTTTTTTTGTTTTTTTTTAACAAATAACAGAATGTTAAAAAGAAAAATATCACTGAATTGCTGAGTCTCCCCTCACGCTGCTCGATGGGAACCATAGACGCTCCACGTTTGCCCTCAGAGTTTCCTCTACGGAAATAACAACCTCCCCCCCCAAAGGGCTGCAGGTGGTCATGGTCTCCGTCACCTTCCTCTTCCTCCTCCTCCTCCTCGCAGGGAGATAAACCCTTATTAGAGACGCAGGCAGCGCAGACAAAGGCCCAGCGTCACGGCAGCTGTGTGCTAGTGTGTAACTGTAGACTCTGACCTGCAGCCCGTCGTCCCGCTGACGACAAGTCAAGTTGGTGTTAATCTGCCAAATCTGCCGGCTGACATTTGGCACAACGTGAATGAAGGGATGATGGAGGGATGACGGAGGGGTAGAGGAGGATAGTGGAGGTGAGGCAGCAGGTGTCCAAGCGTCACTCAGTCTGTAACACACATACTTGAAGTTTGTTTTCTATCTATCTATCTATCTATCTATCTAGAGATCGATCGATCAATAGAGAGAGAGAGAGAGAGAGAGAGAGATGTTAAAAATTTAACATTTGTGCTAAAACACATAAAAAGATCAGCAGACAGCAGATTAAAAACAACAACAAAAGACCTAAAAACATGAGACAATTTACAAATATTAAGTAAAACTTCGTGCAAATGCTGTGAAATTCCAGCAATGTTCTAAAGTAGTGAGGACTGAGTGAGTGTGTGCGTGCGTGCATGAGTGTGTGCGTGCGTGCATGAGTGAGTGAGTGAGTGAGTGAGGGGAGGAGGGTGAAATTTAATTGGTTGTCCATTTTCATGCATCAGGTTAGGAGGATGACTGAACGTTGGTGATGACGTGTGTGTGCGTGTGTGCATGTGTCCTTGGGCGACAGGCTACAAAAGTGCGTCCAGCCGCCGAGGCAGCAACAGAAGTGGCCGGACTCAGAAACGGACGACAGAAGAAAAAAAAACTGCAGCAATAAGACGAAGAAGAGCGACGGGAGCGGGACGGAGTGGTGAGAAATTACCCGTTTTTTTTTAAGTTTTTATTTATTTTTTATTAATCCATTAATACTGTACATGCTCAAATTAAGACAGAACTTGAGAAAAATAAGATATTTTCTGACCAATTAAAATTGTGCTACTTTAATTAAGTTAGACAATAATTCTCTCACATATTACAAATATGAAATATATAAAAACAATACAAAGATTTGCATAATAAAAACATCAAGGCAGCAAAATCAAAGAATGTAGTAAAATTGTAGCAAATTCCTAACGTCATAAATTATTACTCCAATTTATGTAACTTGTAAAATATTTATAAGATACTTACACAAAAGATATCATACATTAATACAAGGCTTCCAGACAAGAAATCTATCATTGTTATTTCTACTAAATTTGCCTGTCATCTGTTCCTGTTTCAATGTTTGTGACAATGTCTTGCAGAACAATGTGTCCTGTGTGGCTATTGGCAGCTGTGGCGCTTGTGGGCGTTGCCCAAGGAGATGTCAGCCAGTGCTGGGAGCACCCGAGCTGCCAGGGGCTGAGCTCGCAGAGCAGCATCAAGGTGGCCATCGACACATTCTATTCCTTTTCTTTTCTTTTTAAGCTGTCAATCAATCTTTTTTAAATTTTATTCACTATCAATCTTTTATGATAATAATTATTGTCATAATCAATTAATACAAAATTGGTTTAAGGTTGTTTTTTTTTTTTAATTTTTAAAACATTTTTTCGATATATATTTTTTTTCAATGTGGAAATTCAATTAACTCATACAGTTTTGTCACGACTAACCTCCAAAACTCTTCCCCCCGTCAGGAGTGCATCCAACGCTGCCATGCCGACCTCACCGCAGAGACTCCCATCATCCCCGGCGAAGCCCACCTTCAGGCTCCGCCCCCGCCAGACCCTGCCTCCTCCTTCATCCTGGTCTCCTCCCCCCAGCAGGCCAAGCGCTCCTACTCCATGGAGCACTTCCGCTGGGGGAAGCCCGTGGGCCGCAAGCGCCGCCCGGTCAAGGTCTACACCTCCAACGGCGTGGAGGAGGAGTCGGCCGAGGTTTTCCCCGACGAGATGAAGAAGAGGCGGGAGCTGACCAATGAGCTGCTGGTGGCGGCGGCGGTTGCAGCAACAGCAGAGCAGCAGCAGCAGGAGGAAGAGGAGGAGGAGGAAGAGGAGAGGGAGGTGGTCCAGGAGGTCCGGGAAGTGATGGAGGAGGCGGAGCAGCAGCAACAGCTACAGCTCCAGCAGCGGCAGCAGCAGCAGGTTTTGGGCGACGCCCACCAGAAGAAGGACGGCCCCTACAAGATGAAGCACTTCCGCTGGAGCGGCCCACCGGCCACCAAGCGCTACGGCGGCTTCATGAAGAGCTGGGACGAGCGCAGCCAGCGGCCGCTGCTCACGCTCTTCAAGAACGTCATCAACAAGGACGCACAGCAGCAGTAGTGAGAGCGGCCGTCACTTTTTCCCTTTTTTTTTTGTAACACCACTGACAGACAGGAAGTAAGCTTGTTAGCAAATTCACAACCAGCAAAAAATTAAATAAAAATAAAATTTTAAAAATGGCAAAAAACTGCCAACGATGCCAGTGACTGGGAGGAGAGAGCAGCGTGAACGGTGAAGAGATGTTTTGATATTTATGAATTTGTGTAAATACATGTAAATGACATGAAACAATAAAGGTATTTGCAAGCAAGAGAGAGAAATAGAGAAGCTGCTTTCTGAAACCATGACAACACCCAACAGCACCCAGTTGGTCAGTTTCATCTCAGAGCACGGCTGACGACCAATAAAGCCATTGTTAAAACATTTTCAGCAACAAGACAAACAAACGAGTGAAAATCAAAGTGCAATGTTTTATTGGCCATGTGCAAGACAAGTGGGCGGGGTCTGTAGAGGAATTTTGCTAAACTCACACTTGGATCAGCTCACCTATCTAATTAACGCTAATCAGTCACATGACTCGGGAGATGGTGGGGGGTGAAAAGTGGGAAGTCTCTAGTACACACACAGGTCGGGGAACTTCATCTCGTACAGCGGCGTGGACCGTGGCGGCGAGTGTCCAGACGGAGACGGAGGTGGGCGGATGATCAGCTCGAACACCTGGTCCAGTTTGGACTGGAGCGACGACGCCTGGGTGGGTGGTGCAATACACAATCACACAAACAATCAAAAGAAATAAAATAAAATCCACTCAACTTTTACCGATCCACCTGCAGTTATTAAACTCCGTGAGATGCTGGCTGACGAGGTCAGAGGTCACTCACCCGGGCTCCACAGTGGGCGGCGATCTCCTCAAACGGCGCCGTCTGGAACCTCTCCACCAGCAGCAGCCGCCGCCGGCGCTCCTCCTCCTCCACACCGCCGCCGCGGTCCTCTGCACGCCAAGTCATGTGACATCAGTGTAAAAACTCATGAAGGTGAAGGAGTTTAAAATGTGGCTGAATTGTTTAGTTTGAAGTTTAATGACTGGGAGGAGGGCGGGAGAGGTCATGTGAACTTCTTTGTCACGTACCGATTGTGCTCTTTAACGTCTCAAAGGTGATCTGCTCCGTCTGGGGAGGCTGAGAGGGAGGAGCATCAGTCGGGGTGGATAGACAGACACACAGACAGGCAGGCAGGCAGGCAGGCAGACAGACAGACATACAGACCTTGTGTTTGTCAGGACAGCGCTCAGCGTCCATATCAATCTGCAGAGAGACGACGTCCCCGATACTCTTCCTCTTGGACAGACGGTCTTCGTCTGGAAGAGACAGACACTCACAGTGAGGAGCGACAACACGGTGTCATCGCTCACGTTTCAGGATCATTTCCAGGCAGCAAAAAAAAAATAACCACAAGTCAAGGCACAAGTCAACACTGTGGATGAGGTGAGGGAATGGGAGGGGCTCACCTGTTAGCTGAGGTGTGTATGGCGTGTTCAGGCGCTCCAGGTGTGCACCGTAGCCACTCCCTGCCAGGGCCTCGCTCATCGCCAATTGGCTGAAGAGGAGGGCCTCGCCCACTTTCAGTTCACCTTCCAGCAGACTGAAGAAAACCAGTCAGTCAGTCAGCCAGTCAGTCAGTCAACTAGTCAGTCAGTCAGTGCGTCAACAAGTCAATCAGTGAGTCAATCAGGCAACCAGTCAGCCAGTCAGCCAATCAACTAGCCAGTCAGTCAGTGAGTCAGTCAACTACTCAGTCAGTGAGTCAGGCAGCTAGTCATTCAGTGAGTCATTCAGTCAACTAGTCAGTCAGTCAACTAGCCAGTCAGTCAGTCAACTACTCAGTCAGTCAGTCAGTCAGTCAACTAATTAGTCAGTCAGTCAGTCAGTCGGAAAACTGCAGGAATTTCTGGCATCATCTCTAACCTGGGCGAGTCACAGAAAGCATCCTCCGGCAGCAGGTAGGGGGCGTCGGCCCTTCGACTCTCTATCACCTAGAAAAGAAAATCACAGACAAGAAGGGTTTAAGTTGGGCGGAGCCGGGCGTTGTCGAGGCCCGGCTCCACTCACTTTGCAGCGTCCTCACCAGCGTGACGTGCTGCTGCAGTGAAGGGGGCGGGCCCAGCTGTGACAGCACGCCCAGGAAGGCGGCGCACACGGCGTGGATCCCGCAGCGGTTGAGTGCCGACAAGCACTCATGGACCGACAGCGCCAGCTCCTGCAACAATCAATCAGGGGAGGAGGTACAGTGAGGGCGGAAGAGTTAGCGGCAAACGCACATCGAAGCAATCGAGCGCTCTGCCATAATATGGGGAGAGGTGGCGGGGGCGGGGCCTCCGAACCTGCAGGGCGAGGGCCAATCGGATGAGGTCCACCAGCACCTCCTCGCTGGACAGCTCCACGCCCAGGACGGCCAACAGCGTGAACAGAGCCTGGTAGTGGTCCCGCCCACTGCTCTCCTCCTTGCAGGTGAGGTAGACATGTCTGTAGAGACGCTGGGCGTGCTGCACACACACATGCACACACACACACACACACAAACACAAGGGCGTCACGACTTGGAGACGCTTTATGATGTGTGCGATGTGAAAAATGTGTCTCACCTTTCTGATGAATAAGTTGTCCTGCCGGGAGCTCCGGTCCTCCTTCAGCTGCAGAACCGACATGTCAAAGGTCTCACTGTCGGGAGGGGGGGGGGGCAAGATAAGAGGATACAGTGAAGCAGACAGACAGACGAAAGGACAGGACATCATACAGACTGGCAATTAGGTCTGCGGAGAGGATAATTGGGACTAACATCCCATCTATCCACAATTTGTACCTGTCCAGAACAAAGAAACGTGCAAGTAACATCACCGCAGACCCCTCACACCCAGGACACCGACTTTTCAAACTCCTCCCCTCTGGTTACAGAGCGCTGTACGCCAAAACCAGCAGACGCCGGCTGAGTTTCTTCCCCCAGGCTGTTGCTCTGATGAACTCACATCACTAACAGAGACTCAGAGCAATTACTGGGCAATAACCATCCTTCCACTTCACCTGCTTACATTGCTCATACTGTACTACTGTTTACCTGTTAACATTGCTGTTTACATTACATTACATTACAGTACTCATATTGCACTACACTGAACATTTCCACCTCGACTTTTCTTTTCTTTTTACGTTTCTTTTTATTTTACTGTCACAGGGTATACACATGGAGACTTGTATATATTATTTTATATTTAGGTATATTTAGACAGACTTGTATATATTTTATATTAAGGTATTTTTAGGTATATGTGCACATTTAACGAATACTTGCATATCTATATACAGTATATATATTTTATTTATATATACTATGTAGACTTGTATATAGATCCTTATTTTACTCCTCCACTGAGTTGCACACTGTTTATAGTTTATTTATGCTTCCGGTTGAACATTGTTTACTACTTTTTACTTAATCTGTAGTTTGTTTTTGTTTTTTTGTTTTGTTTACCTAAGTAGTGGGATAGAGAAAAAACAGAGTCAAATTCCTTGTTTGGCATGCACAAACTTGGCCAGTAAAGCTGATTCTGATTCTGATCAGACAGGCAGACAGACAGACAGACAGACAGACAGTGGAAGGTTTCACTGTCGGGGGACACAAAAAGCAAAGAGGACGCAGTGAAGCACGTCTGCCACTAGGTGGCAGCAGATCCCCATTCACTGGAAAAACCACAAGGGAACTGACCTGGCGGTGGCGGCGGTGACCCTGGTGGCGTTGCGGCGGCGGTCCAGGAGCGAGGTGAGGATGGCGAGCACCAGCAGGCGGATCTCGGGGTCCTCCATCAGCGTGAAGGACAGCAGCGGCTCCAGGAAGGAGGAGGGCAGCGCCGTCAGCAGGTTGGTGCTGTCATAGCGCTCTGACACCTGAGGGGTAGAGAGAGATGAAGAGACAGAGAGAGAGTGGGGTCACGTGGGTCAATCACCCCCCTCTCTCTCACCCTCCCTCCCCTGAGGACTCACCTGGAGGAGGGACTTAAGGAGCATCACCTGGATCATCCTGCTGCCCTCCAGACTGACGGAAGGAAAAAAACAAAACAAAAAAAGTCAGCATAAACACAAGTTTATCCAAGATTTTTTGTCCTTTTTTTGTTAAGGTAAAAAAATATTTCAAGAAAAAACAATTTCTTTTCGAAGGTGATCAGTCAGTGATACCCAGCGTTGGGCGACCCCAGAGCTGGGTAGATCCCTGGAACTGGTATCTTCCCCATGATGAACAGCATGACCTCTGACCTCTGGTAGACAGGCAGCGTGTTGGCAAAGGATCCTGTGGTGCGGGGGGGAACACGTCTTTTTATTATATATTTTTTTTTTTTTAAAAAGAAGCCGGCTGGCAACTATTAAACTAAAACGTGGGCGTGGCTGCCGACCAATGGTCTTGATGACAGCGTCCTGCAGCGTCTGTTCCTCCGCCGAGGTGGTCTTGCACTTGGCAGCATTGTCGTAGTAGCCTGTCAGCTGGTAGTCGACACTCTGACGCAGCTGTCGCAGCAAGGTGTTGAACACCTCCAGCACCGTGGGGCCTGGAAAACAGAGGGGGCACAAGTGTTAGGGAGGAGGAGGAAGGAAAAAATAAAGAAGAAAGAACAAGGAAGAAATATGATGGAAGCAGGAGGAAGAAAAAAGGGAGAAAGAAGAAAAAAGAAGGGAGAAAAATGAAGAAGAAGAAGGGAGAAAGAAGAAAGAAAGAACATAGAACAAAATAAAGAAGAACGGTAACAATGGAAGTAGAAGAAAGAGAGAAGAAGAAGGAAGAAACGTGATGGAAGAAGACGGGAGAAGGAAGAAAAAAGGAAGAACAAAAGAAGGAAGGAAGACAGGAAGAAAGAATGGAGAAGAAGGAAGAAAGAAGGAAGAAGAAATAAAATAGAAAGGAGGAAGAAAGAAAGAAGAACAAAAGAAGAAAGCACAAAAGAATGAAAGAAAGAAGAAAAGAAAGGACGAAAGGAAGAAAGGAAGAAAGGAAGAAGGAGAAGAGAAGAACTGACCCACGGATCCGGAAGCCTCTATGACGGCGGCCTCGGACAGGACCTCAACAATCCCGGCCCGGACGGAGGCCGGACTGCGGCTGTTGGCGTCCAAGTGGCCCAGCAGCTGCTGGATCACCAGGTGAGAGTGCTGCGACTAGTGGCAGACGACAGAACAGCAGGTGAGGCGAGGGAGCAGCTGGACAGCAGGCTGGTGCACTGTTACAGGTACCTGCTCACCTGGATGGAGTACATGATGATCTGGAAGCACTGGACAGCAAAACTCCGTCCCTCCCACAGACTGTGGCTGTCCAGGTGCCTGGAAACACGCATTGGGAAAAACAGTACACCTATGGTGGATCTGAAGAGACATCTAGAACTGTCAGAAGCTGTGTTTCCATTGCCCCTAGAATTGCGCAACACCTAAACATCATACTAAAAAACTGGTCATGGAAACACCTAAACTTCAAAAAAAACTCTCAAATATTGCTAAAAGGTTTTTACACTCTCATGAGGTGGTTTTCCAGTCGTATCGAGAGAGAGGTATATTGCAAAAGTGTCATGGAAACACTTTTTTCGCATTTACACATCAGACGCAATATTTTTTCCAAGTAATCAAAGAGAAAAATATAACAACCATTCTTAACAGCTATCAAACATAGACAAATGTAAAAAAAAACAAAAAAAAAAACAACAAAAGCAAGCGTAATTTTCATAATTCTCGCAGGACAAGATTTTACAAGAATTATGGCTTGTGCGCTTCGCACCATTCAATGGAAACACCTGAAAATGGCAATTGTACTTTGTCGAAATTTTAGAATTATGGCTTTTATTTTGCAAGAAACTGTAATGGAAACGCAGCTCGTGACACCGCTTAATGCTGTCTGTGCTAATTAGCGGAAATTCTGAAATCCCCCATCATGCTCCAGGTGAATGGAAACACGCATTGGAAAACAGCACACTTGTCACGTGATTGCATCTCACACTGTCAGAGCTACGATGCTAACATTGTTGATGCTAATTAGCAGAAATTCTGAAATCCCCTGCCTGAAAACACATGTGGAAAAGAACACACGTGGTGGATCAGCAACATTTAGCCCCGTCAGAGATCCCAATGCTAATGCTGTTTGAAATTCCCATCATGCTCCAGGTGAATGAAACACAGCAGCAACATTTACCACTGTCAGACCTATCGAGGCTAATGCTGTCGATGCTAATTCGTGGAAATTCTAAAATCCCCCATTATGCAGCAGGTGAATGAAAACGGCACCCCTGTCACATGAAGACGTCTAGCACTGTCAGAGATACGGACAATAATGCTGTCAATGCTAATTAGCGTAGATTCCCGGTGTTCCAGGTGCGTCTTACATCAGCACAGGTTTTATGGCATTGTTGATGTGTCCGTACGCAGCTCGGCCCAGCAGCTCCCTGAAACACACCTCGGTCTGCTCCGCCGGGGACTCACTACACAGACACACAGACACACACACACACACACACACACACACACACACACACACACTATTAGAGCTTGAAAACCTCCTCACAGACTGTACCTCCGCCTCCCCTTTGCCCTCGCACCTGTCAATCTCTGCGCGCCGCTGCAGATTGACCAGCAGGGCGGGGACAATCTGCTCCATGTGTCTGGGTTCCCAGATGTTGACCTGCAGCTCGTCGTCCACCGTCTTGCGGACCACACCCTGGAGACCACGGATCCCCGACACGCGGATCCTGGGGAGAGAGCGTGAGGGGGGAGGGGTCAAGAGGTCGAGTCAGAGCTAGAATCCAGAAACGTGCGTTAAGCAGAAAAAAAAGTCCAGGACTCACTGGTTCTGGATGTCGAGGTCATCGTGCTCCGAGTGACACATCTGGCTGAAGCGAGACACAAAGAAGTCGTAGCTGCGATGGTACGACGGCGTGTCCTCCTCGATGTTGGCGAACTTCACAAACTGCAGAGCCAGAGAACAAGACACACTAGAGCAGGCACGTCGGCATAGAGGTGGAAGTCCAAGTTGAGGTTGCGGATGATGCGGCCAAGGGGGAAGAGGTAATAGACGAAGAGGAGGGGCCCAAGGACTGAGCCCTGGGGGACCCCCTGGGTGACTGCGGAGAGTGTGGATGTGTGACCGGAGAGGGAGACAAACTGTTGTTGGTTAACCCATAACCCTAACCCTAAAACCTTATGAATGCTTTAGTTTCCCTGCGTTCTCGCATTTTCTGACACAGTGATGATGATGATGATGATGATGATGATGATGATGATATCCTGACGAATAACATATTTCTAAATTACTTTTAATAACTGTAATTTTAAAAAAAAAGCTGTTTTTAATTTGTTTTTATTTTCAGTGTTTAAAGAGTCACTTTAACAAAGAGGACTTCAAAGACTTATTTCTCGTGATGCTTTTGTTCATTTTCAATTCACATTAAAGCTCCATCTGCTCCTGCTCTGGCCCCTCTATCAAATTTTAGACCTTTTAAAAACCCATTGTGGCCCACCAGTCAAAAAGTTTGCCCACCCCTGCACTAGAGTTTATACACACAACATCTCTTCATCATCATCATCATTATTGCAATTATTGGAAGGAATATGTTGATTCTGGATCCAAAAAACAGCCGTTCAAAAATATATCAAATCAACAACAAAAAATAAGAAAACCCATACAAATTAAACTCCACCCACCTCCTCCAACTGTTTATCTTTAAAGTGCACCGATTGGTTGGTTTACATGCTGACTGAATGAAGATTAATAAAAAAAAAAAAGCTTACAGCCTCAGCAGTGAATGACAGTTTTATCAAGGATAAATTTAGTTTAAGTGTGTGTGTGTGCGTGCATGCATGCATGCATGCTTGCGTAAAGCAGATTAAAGAGAATGTAAATGAATGACCATAACCATAATCCCACTGCTGCTACATCCAGGAGATAAAGGCAGGGTTGACACGCTGACCTGGCAGCAACATGTAATGCCTGACCACCTAAAACATGTCTGTGTGTGTGTGTGTGTGTGTGTGTGTGTGTGTGTGTGTGTGTGTGTGTGTGTGTGTGTGTGTTTGTGAGCGTTCCTCACAGAGTTGGTGGCCAGGATGTGCAGGTGCGGCTTGTTGTCGGCCTCCAGCAGCAGCCGCAGTGTGCTGAGGAAACTCTCCACCAGCAGGTTGATGCTCTGGCAGTGGCACGCCAGCAGCAGCTGCTCCATGGCCTCCAGGGCGATGCACACGTACCTGCACGTACGACACGCGTTAGCTGTGCGTGTGTGTGTGCGTGTGTGTGTGTTTGCACATTGTGGGTCGCTGACCCGTAGCGGTGACGGTTGAGCTCCCGGGTCAGACGCTCCGACAGGTAGGCAGCGATGCGGTCCAGCTTCTCCGGAGCTGAGAGAGCGAAGAAGGTCAGCTTCTCCATGTTGGCTTTCACCAGCCCATCCTACACACACACACACACACACACACACACACACACACACGCACACACGCACACACGCACAAACACACACACAACATTATTCTGTTCATTCCATTCCATTCAATTCCATAAGCGTGTGTGTCTATGTATTGCAGTCTCGTATTTAGCCATTATGAGGGCTCCTTTAGACATTTGAGGAAAGCTGAGTTTTGGTTCTCACAGTGCCAGCGTGAATTTTTTTTTTAGGGTGAAGTCAAGTCAATTCATTACACACATCACACACACCTCGGGGTCCTCGGGGAAAATGTTGTCCACCAGCCGTTTGTAGCGCGGCCGCAACGCCCAGCAGCAGCCGCACAGACCTGCAGGGGGCAGCAGAGGGTAAAAAAGAAACAAACAACAAAAAACATGTTCATAGTTCATAACAGTCAATAAATCCCGGCAAGCCACTATGATAAATGTTTGGATTGGTTACTGCTGTTTGGAGCTCATCTCAGGGGATGCTCAGTACATCCTGTGGCTGTTTCACATTAAGAGGCCTGAATTAGGGTCAAGTGACACGCAACTTAAAATGTATTGAATTCTGAAAAAGTGGAGAGAATTATAATTTGGAGAAAAAAACAGGATGTCATTCAATTTTCTTTCCTCTTTCAGAGAGATGTATGTATTTTCGAAATAAAAGCATGTTTCAGATAAATGTCTAAAGCCATATGAGGGTGGGATGGGGTGGGGGTGTGGCGTGGCGTGGCGTGGATTTGATGTCCTTCCTGTTTTCATTCCACTACATGTTCGCTGTAATAGGTTTGGAGAGATTAAATGAGACATGGGATCTACTGACGCTTCTGCCAAGTCATAACTCACACACACACACACACACACACACACACACACACACACACACACACACACACACACACACACACACAGACACACACACACGCACACGCACAAAAACAATACTACATCCTAAACGCTAATCCCACGGTGGCTGGTAGTTGCGTAACGTGTTTATATTGTGGTGGGCAGAGATGCAGGTTTGATCCTGGGGACGACACGTGCGACAGGAGAGAAGCAGCGGAAAGGAATTGATGAATCCATCGTGACAAATCAGTTTGACTTCTCTGAATTCATGGATTTGTTTCGTTGGAGAGACATCTTAAAACATAATATCAAATGACATAATTTTTTTTTTTAAACAGTGTTGAAATAATTACTGATTTTTTTTTTTTTTTTTTATCTTTTGCCAGGAACAAAAAAAAACAATGTATTTTTTTTTGGTATAAACTAAAAGATTTACTTGTTACCTTATTGAGGACCAATTTGAATATTAACATTTTTATTCATATTGATGGCTATGTTGATTATTTCTATTTTCCTCAATAATCTATCAATTAATTGAACGCAACACCCATTAAAACTTAAAGTGAACATTAATATTGGCTAAAACTCACAACAAATAAACTTTGAATTGCACAAATGTTCAATCATTCATTCAGTCATTCATTCATTTATCTTACAGAATAGCATGCAAGCGGAAAAACTACCATAATATATTAAAGAATATTATTAAAAAAAAAACAAAAAAAAAAACAATTCTCACCATACATGAAGTCGCTTCCTTCGGCTCACATCCACTCTGTCACTTCGCACACACAAATACACACACACACATTTGTGGTTAATCCCACATACATACGCTCACTCACACACACACACGCACACACTAAACCCGCCTCCTGTCATGCAGCCCCCTCACGTCCTGTCGACTTCCTGCTCCCACATTCAGCCTCTGATCAGACGTCGTTTGTCGCCACAGAAACACATTTAACAGGGTGCAGTTTTAAAATGTACACTTGTTTTCAGCCCTGAAAGTAAGTGTGTGTGTGTGTGTGTGTGTGTGTGTGTGTGTGTGTGTGTGTGTGTGTGTGTGTGTGTGTGTGTGTGTGTGACGCAGAGAGCGAGAGAGCCATGTGCAGCAGCTCAGCTCTCTCTAATCTGCTCTGGATTTATTTATCATTCCAGCAGAAACAGAGGGGGTAAGAAAAAAAATGGAGAAAAAAATGAAAACATATTAGGGACCTGCGGAGTGCCGACAGGCTGAAAACACACAAAACGGCGCGTGGCGACGACAGGAAGCGGCGCTGTGGCTAATCGCATTACAGCTCAGGCAGTCATGTGAGCGCCAGGTTTCGTTTATTAATTCATCCGTTACGACATCTCGCCTTTTGTCTCTTCCAAATCAGCTTCTAAGACGCTAATTTAAGAGCAGATAATTACAGTTAGAATGTAATATGCTAATATTTGCCATTACAGGAGGCGTGGAATCAATTGTAAACCTCCAGGTTGAAGAATTGGAAGTTTTCTTGTCAATTATCTCAGCTGCTGATTCAATTATATATCACAGAGGTTCTCAATTTGTCTTATTAAATCTCTGTAAATAGAAATTAACCCTGAAAAACACCTCTAAACCACAACATTGAACTACAGATGCAATAAAACACTTATTTAAACATTTATTTCTAACACTTGATAACACTAGATATTTTAATCATTTGTAAATATCTAAAGGCTCTAATCTAAAGGCTTTGCAAATGTTGACCCTGTGAAGCTAACTGATAGTTTATTCATCACTTTTCATCTGAGAATGTCTGAACTGTAAGAGAAACTTCTTTGTACTGAAGTTTAAGCGCTAAACCTTTGAGTATATATAAAGTTCTGATCATATTGTTTAATCACCCACTTTAAATACAATCTTACAAGCGTCAGGGTTTTCAAACCAATAATCTCATTGTGACTCAAGATGTTTTTTGTCAACATGTAAACAAGAGTTGAGAACACCAAGGGGAAAGTTTAGGAATGGTAATTTTTCTCGCCAAACTACACATGTGCCTGGAGATCCCATGTTGTTTGAGGGATATTTCTATGAAAAATTTATATTTTTATTTATTTTTCATTTACTCTTTTTAATTCTGTACATGCTGCTGCAACTATGCAAATTTCCCCAATGTTGGATAAATGAAGACATTCTTATTGTCTTATTAATCAGAAACGACCAATCGGGAGCCTCCTCTCTAGTTACCTGCAGCTGACTGATGGTCCAGAACGGAGCAGCAGTCCTGCAGGAGCCTCCGAGGGGCCTCGGACACCGTGGACATGACGGCGGGCCTGGGCAGCGACACGCCCCGGGGCATGCTGGGTAGACTGGGCAGCCCGGGCAGGCTGGGCATGGTGAGGCCTCGCGGTAAACTGGGCGGGTTGACGGCTCTGGGCAGCGAGCCCAGCATGGCCGGCACGGTGGGGAACCTCGGCAGAGTCCCCGGCATCTTCTCATGGGACGGCAGGTGGATGCAGGTGGACCTGGAGGAGGAAGCAGAGGAGGAGAGGATGGAGGAGGTGAAATGAGAAGAAAGAGCAGAACTGAAGAAAGCTGAGAGGTTTTTGGCTGCTGGCTGCACCTCCTGCCTGCACACATTCCTCTGAACCTTAACCCCTTCAGCTCCACCTCCTTCCTTCCACCCAGCTGCTCCATCAGCTACAGGCAGACCCAGGCGGCAGCACTTCTCCACTAAAAGAGCGCCAGCTGCCGGCAAGGGTCATTATACGACTTCTGATGAAGAGCTGCTGGGTAGCGGCTGAAATAGCTGGCAGGGATCCGCTCCGACAACAGTCACTTGACCGACTGCATACGTGCTCAATTTAAATGAACGCTGACTCAACGTAAAGGCCCCGCCTCCTTTGAAAAAGTATTAAAGCTGCTAATTTTTCCATCAATTATGATGATTTCTATCTTGTCCAGTTTGGATTATTGCCAAATAAATAAACAAATCATTAGAATTTAGGTGAAATGTTCTGCAGTCGGGTCAAATTGCAAAAACAGAACAAAAATAACATGTGGAAAAAGTCAACAATAAATTTCATCCAGAGAGACACACACACATGCACACACACACCTACCTGCTGGAGTCCAGTTTTGTGCTGCTCTCCCTCTGCTGCTGCTGCTGCTGCTGCTGCTGCTTCCCCGCCAGCCTCAGCTTACATAACCTCCACACAGCGCCCACTGGCACTGCCGCTCGGATCAATAATCGATGGACGGGATTGATCTTACAGCTCCGACATCATGCCAGTCACATGTCACAGCAGCAACTTCCTGCCTTATAATTCACAGACACATCTATTCACACACACACACACACACACACAGTCAGGGCTTCAGAGGACTTGAAATAAAGTGGCCCCCACGTGTTTCCCACCATCCCACTACTGTGTGATGATGCACTGCTCCCGCTGCCGCTCTTCAGCCTCAGCGTTACATCACCTGCATGGACGACGGTCACCTGCAGGGAGGCGCAGCACTTCCTGTCTTCAGACACCATGTGATCACAAGGCTACTGGGGACTGACTGGCTGTCAGTGACTTGTCTACGCACCGCTCAGTTGTTAGCTCAGGAAAGATGGGACATAATAAAGATAATAATAATAATAATGGATTGGATTCATATAGTGCTTTTCAAGGCATCCAAAGCGCTTTACATTGAACCCATTTTTCATTCACACTGCATTCACACTGGTAGTGGTAAGCTACACGTGTAACCACAGCTGCCCTGGAGGCAACACGTGCACGTCCGGTTGTTATAATGTAAGAATCATAACTTGGAGAAAAATTCTCCCTCTGTGCAAGATGAGACCTTTATGCAAGAGACAATTAAATAACAGGAAATGTAAGTTTTAATAATAAAAAATAAATAAATCATGACAAGGTTTCCCCCTGCTGGCCGTTTGTGAGAATGCAGCAACATCAAACTTGACCACAGTCCCTACGGTCCCTGGTTTCTCTTTTAACACAAGGCTTTGTCGAAGGGGGTAAAAAAAATATGAATTGAAAAAAATGTGACAATTGAAACAAAACTTAAACTTTTTATCATAGATATCCTCCAAACGCTACAGTGACTGAGTTAGTTCCATCGGCTCAAACAGTAGAAAGTCAATCATGAGGTCAGAGGTCAAGTGAGTCCCCCTCAGTTTCTTTGCCGACCCCCGCCAAACCCCCTACAAACAGTCCATGCAGCTCTGCCTCCAGCTCCGGCAGGTGTGTGGAGCCAGGCACGCAAACACCGGGCACCTCTCCCAACGTCCTCCACCAGGGGAGTCGGCCTGCCTGCAGTGCGGCGTTGTGGGCGTCGCGGGCTCGGGCAGCGATAGGCGCCGACGGACTGAGGAAGGAGTCGGCCTCGGTCGCCGTGACAACGGAAAGGGGCGGGGCATCTAAGGGGGCACGTACAGCGGAAACACAGAACAACGTGTCAACAGATGTCAGAGCCAGAAATCACAATCCTATTGACAAGTGTGAGCATGTTAACTACAGGTTAGGAGGCCAGAGTTGTGTGTGTGTGTGTACCCCTGAGTAGCTCCAGCTGTGTGCGTGTGTGAGCCAGCACAGCCTCCGTCCTCTCCTCCTGCCTCCTCTGAAGATCTCCTCTCTGCAGCTCTGACAGGAGCAGCAGCTGCACCTCCTCATGGAGGCGCTCACACTCCTCACGGGACACCCGGGTCGACTGTGACACACACACACACACACACACACACACACACACACACACACACACACACAAAGGCTGTAGAACCGGAAGCTTTTCAAGTACTTAATCAGACGTCTATTGGGCTGCCCGAGTCTCTTACCCGATGTAGAGCAACGTACTTCTCCACCTGTCCCTTAAGCTCCGCCCTGCGGCTGTCCGTCAAACCCTTCTGGCCAATCCAGAAATGCCCAACAGGCGGCGCCTTGGCTGCTCGTCGCCTCTGCAGAAAGTGGCGCACCTGCAAATCACCAGATAGACCCTGTTTAATATATGTGTGTGTGTTTTGTGTGTGTGATGTTGCTGGGTTGTGTGTGTGTGTGTGTGTACCGCTCTCTGCAGCGTCCTGGCGGCGTGCTGCTGCGTGTGCATCTCCCTCAGTGCGTGTCTGAGGGTGTCCCTGTAGCGCCGCCTCTCTCTGAAGCCTCGCCAGCCGCTCTGGATGCGCACGGCGGCACGGCGCTCGCACTCCTGCAGGTACGACTGCACCTGGTCTGCACGCACACATACACATACACACACACACACACACACGCGCAAATACACCTTTAGTGCCTTTATAACTCTTCAGTGCAGAGATGAAAGCAGATATCAGGTTGACAGATTTATTGTTTTTTGTTTGCGTGTGTGTGTGTGTGTGTGTGTGTGTGTGTGTGTGTGTGTGTGTGTGTGTGTGTGTGTGCATACCGGGAGGCAGCAGCTGCAGGAACTCTCTCTGTTTCTGATGGAACTCCCTCCTCGCTTGCTGACGCCTCAAACACACCTACAAACAAACAAGGCAATCAGAGTCAAATATTCATGTCACATAAAACAACACAACGCACACACGCGCACACACACACACAAAAAAAATAGAAACAGCTGTCTGATGTGTGTCAGCGTGTCTCCATCACCTGATACTTGAGCTCCTCCTCCCATTTCTCTGCCTCACTCTGCTGCTGCTGCTGTTTCCTACGAGCTCTGACACACGCAGACACACACATAGTTAATGACAAAGCTTCCTACATCATCATCATCATCATCATCATCATCATCATCATCATCACAGACAAGTAGGAGGTGGGGGAGGAGGAGGCCACCTGTATCTTCTCTGCAGTGTGCTAACGGCTCTGCTCAGACTTTTCACTCGGCGTCTGGTCCGATACGACCGCCAGGCCGCCTGGATCACGCACGCCGCCCACACATGCTCAGCTGATGCCTGAGGCGGGGGGGAGTAGGAGACAAGGAGGACAAAGAGGTCAGAGGTCCACCTGCACTGTGCTGACTCCTCCCCATTTTTGTCCAAAGAAGGGGCGGGACAAGATGCGAGAAAAAGGAGGCGGGGAACAGACCTGAGAGGGACTCCAGGTCTTTCTGTCGGATTGGATGAAAATGATCAGCTGATCCAGGTCCTGGTCAAAGCCCTGCCCCCTCCAGTCTTTATCCAATAAGCTGTCAAGGCCTGAGAAAATAGTGGGACTTGCACTTCAAACTTAAAAAAAAAAAAGAAATCTTAAAATGAAACCTCACCTGACAGGTCTTACTGGACACTCTGAGCATGTGCAAGAAGAGTAATGCAGCAAAAAACAGGCTGATGGGAAATTCAAAGAGGGGTGTGTGTGTGTGTGTGTGTGTGTGTGTGTGTGTGTGTGTGTGTGTGTGTGTTTGAGCGCCGACCTCTGAAGCTCTGGAGGAGGCCATGGACCCGCAGTTCCTGCTGATCCGCCATGAGCAGGATCAGCCGCACAGAGGCCACGCCCACCCCCGGGTCAGCGCTGACGGCCAACTGGCTGACAGCTTCATTGAGGAGCAGGTGGATGGAGTCGTCATTGAGCGCCAAGACAAAGCCGCTGCAGATTTTAGTGAGAAAAAAAATGTGTGTTCATTTGTGTGACTCACACTTTTCTTCATCTAAGGCGCGTAAGTGTGTGTGTGTGTGTGTGTGTGTGTGTGAGTGTTACCTGCTGGATGTGCAGACCTGAGTCCACAGCTGTACACAGAGCAGCGACACAGCAGCGTCCTCACTGGTCTGGATGTGTTCATAGTGGATGGAGCTGAGGACTGGAGATGGACGGACGGGTAAACAGGTGAGAAAAGCTACCACCACGCCATTCACTGAGGACCACGATCAATAAACCAATCAGCAGCCTGATCAATGAGTCCAGGAGGTGACTGACCCTGCGCCGTCAGCCGAGTGTGAGTTCTCAACATCCAGCCAACTGAATCCATCAGTTTCCTGAAGAGAGACGCACACTGACAAACACACACTTTGACGTCAGACAGCAGAAATCTTCAATATACATTGATGCTCTTGTTTTTAAAGAAAGAGTGACACACCTCAGCTTGCCTCATAAGCTGACTGGCCAATGACAGGAGGCCGTCCATGACCGACGGCAGGAAGAGCTGGTGGAAGGCCTCCGACTGCTCCCCAGGTTCCACACCCACACAGCAGGAACTGGACATCACGGAAAAAAAAGAAAAGAAAGAAAGAAAAATACACATAATCTAAAGAAATCTTAAAAACCACAGTGTTCCCAAAATAAAGCAGTCATCTTTATAATTTTCAAAAGGTCAAATGTTTTACATCTGAAGATTTCATTAATTATCTTGAATTCCACCAAAACTCAAACTGCATTAGAATGAAAATCAAAATGTGATTGCATAAATTATATATGATACAGACACTTTGTGTGTGTCTCTTAATTCACTCCAAATGTCACCTCTATTTTGTAGCCTTGATGGAAAAATTACTTCCCATATCCTGCACTGTCATTTCAAGCACACAGTACCTGAGCAGCTGGGCGAGCGTGGCGGCGGCGCCCAAGCTTCCGCGCAGCTTCCTGGAATCCTGGGTGAGGAGGTGGACGCAGCGACTCAGGACACCACTCAGATACAGCTGGGACTTGACGCCGGTCAGCACACCGTGGTGCGTGTGCACCGCCGCCGTGGTCAGGGCCTCTGGCAGATACAGAGAGGGTTCACACCAGATTCACAAGTTCATCACAAACGGGTTTCTGATAACCTTAACCTCATAAAAGATGTTTGAGATGTAGTCTGATGGTGGTGATTGTACAGTTTTGAGTGTCATGGCTGCTGTTCTCACTGTTCAAGCCGTCGTTCAGCAGAGTCATCTTCTGCTCCAGGCTCAGAGTCTCATCCTCCAGCTGCCTCTTCAGCGCCGCCACCACCTCCACCTCGTCCACCTCCTCGGCCTCCCTCCTCATAACAGACTGGGCCCTGAACTATCCTCCTGTTTCAACCAATAAATGTCATATAGTAAGCCAGCTGTTACGACAGATTCTCAAAACTAGGGTTCATAGTGTTTGATTAGCCAGTGTGTTAGCACGTCCTCACCTGTCACAACTACTTCCCATCAACAGCGAAATGCTCCTTCAATTAAACTTGCAGTCAATCTTTAGTTTAACTTGTTTATGTTCATTCGAGTATTGGGTTCACGTGTGTTCTGAGACGCTACACGAAGAAGTGGCGTCTCCTAGCAGGAACAGCTAACAGCACGGTGCGACGACGCGCTTCCGTTTCTAGGGTAACGTGACGTCATTAATGTGCGACATTGCAGCCCCGCGCCAGTCCTGTGCGCGTTATTATTTTTATTTTATTTTATTTTTATTACATTTTATGTTCAGTCAAGAACGCAAAATGAAGAGAAATACATTAGGTGGGTGAATTACAAATTGTACAAGTAATAACAAAAATAAAATATACTCATATATTTGCAATGAATCAATGTGCGTATCATGATTGTTAAATTGCTTAAATATTGAACAAACTGTTGGCATGTGATATATTGAGATTGCGTGCATTTAAATTTCCATTCATTGCAAAATTGCGAAAAATTATTAAAAGGTTATCCTGGTACCCCAAATCTCTAAATGGGCTGTGCGTAGCTTCAGCCTCTGGGTGGCACTGCAGAGCTGAATATGTTTAAATCATTCCTGTAAAAACACGTTGCGTATAGATTAACGGGCTCAACTGTTTGTGCTGATTGGTTTTTAAATGATTTTTTTTTATTTACAACAAATTCAATCAACCTTTCAGATAATACATTTAGAAAAAACTTAAGACAATCTTTAAGTCAGTTTCACACAGATCTCCTTGCGCCTGTGACTAAACAAATTTAGGGGGTTACGCATTAATTTGGGGTACAAAAGAAATTCAGTTAATCAAAGCTGTCTCATCTTTTATTTTTTGTGATAATTCATCCGAATGAATTAACTCACGTGTTTATTTTTGTCGCTCACAATCTCATCACGACTCACGAGAGCCAAATAACTCGACATTAGGATTCATCACGTGACAGTCCATAGTTAACCGGCCCTCGGTTAGTAACGTTCTGACAGCAAAGTAATGCTCATAGTAACGCACAGAGGCGGTGTGTGTGTGTGTGTGTGTGTGTGTGTGTGTGTGTGTGTGTGTGTGTGTGTGTGTGTGTGTGTGTGTGTGTGTTGCAGCTGCTGCAGCCCTCGTGCACAGCGCCCCCCACTCTCTCTATCCGGTGGTGCGCCTGCGTGCTGGAACACACCGACGGACCGTGCGCTGCCTGGACCGGCGGCAGGGGAGGGAGCGAAAGAGAGAGAACAGGAGAGAGAGGGAAAGGGGGGGCACGGGGGCTGCCGTGAACTTCACGGTACCGGGGAACGAGGAACCGTATCAGGACAGCGGTGACGTGATGTGATGCGATGCGATGCCGCGCGGGATCACGGTAACGTAAGAACATCAGTAGCAGAAGGAGGTCCGTCGAGGCTGAGCCCGAGGAGGATGCAGCAGTGACCGGGCGGATCAGTACCGGCGGCGGCAGCGGAACATATCCGGTCCGGCGCGCGGCGCGAGGAGCCTGGGCAGCCCCCGGAGCGAGGAGGAGATCCGATGTAAAGCCGCGGGGATGGACGGGTAGGCAGGGAGGAGGCGCGAGGAGCATCCCACTGCACACAGAGGAGGAGAGAGCGCAAAGAGGAGGAGAAGGAGAGGAGGGAGGCGCCAGGCGGAGGAGCAGCGCGAGGAGGGAGGAGGAGGAGGAGGAGGAGGAGGATGAATCCGGCGGATGGAGGAGGAGAAACGGGCCCGGACGGCCTGGCCACCGCAGGTAGGGCGCGTGCGTGAGCGCGTGCGTGTTCGTGCGTGCGTGTGATGGGGGCGGGGGGTCGAGAATAGGGTGTGTGACTGTGGTGGTGGGGGGATCCTGCATGCGTGTGCACGCGCCCGCGCTCGTGTGTAGTAGGAGCTGCTGTCGCCATGATGCCACCACATCCGCCCATTGACTCGGAGAGCGTGCGTGAGAGAGTGTGCGCGCGCGCGATCCCGCACGCTCTGAATATGTAAGCTGTGTGCGCGCGCGTGCGTGTTAGCACCCCCACCCCACCGTCAAACGGCACCGGTGGGGGGTTGTAGGGGTTCCTACCGAGGAGGATTGTGGGAAAAAAGGGGGGAAAAAAGGCCTGGCTCCCATTCCCATCTATTACGCGTGCGTGTGCACACGCTGGTGATGTGATGTAATGTAGCTGATGGGCACTATAAGGGGTGTGTGTGTAGGGGGGTTGGGTGGGTGGGGGTACGGCGTGGTCACATGACACTTCCATGTATCCATTCATTCCTGCAGACATAGTGCGCTCCCTTTCTCTCCCCCCCTTCCCTCACCCCCCCCCCCCCCCAAAAGCATCGACACCCCCTGAAACGCTGCGCTCTGATTGGTTGGCTGCGGTCAATTAAAAAAAGAGAAAAATAAAAGGGAAAAGAATCACAGCAACATCGCGGCTCCATCAGAGCTCGCTGGCGGAAAGATGCCTCAGCGGCGGCTGCGACGGCAGTCACCAAGGAACGTATGGGGCTGAGGGTGAGCGAGGGTCGTTCGAGCCCATCAAGGAAGCCTCAGGCATCATCCAGCCTTCGGAATCAGAATAAAATAAAAATATCCCCGCTCGACAACGAGCTAGTTGTCGTCAAGTTTGCATAACTTTGACGTTGACGCTCATCACAAGTAGATTCTCATCAATTTTACCTTGTGAGTGAGAGCCGCCCTCGACCCCTCCCCCCCGATCCCGCCCACCTGAGCCGCTAACAACGCCGATTTTAGGTTTAGCCCAACTATGAAAAAAATAAAATAAAATAAAAAAAAATCAAACCCCGACAACACACTGGGTCTCCATGACGGTAGCAGATTTACGTCAGGCAGCGTAATTTTCCCCGGCAAAACGAGTTCCCAGCATTAAGCTGCTCTGGCTTGGGAATTACGCCGTCTGTGATCGCTACTCCCGAGGAAGAGGGGGGAAAAAAAGTTTTCATAAGCTGAAATAAATCAAAAGACATTGGGGCGGCCTGTAAATCTGCAGGCCTGTGATTCTGCCGCAGCTCAGTCGGGGTTTTAAATATTAAATATAGAAATTGGAACAAGAGCTAAACACTCAAGTGGAAGGAGAGAAAATAAATAAATAAAAGGCCAGAGGAGGCGAGAGCTCAGCGACCTGCGCGCGCGTACACACACACACACACACACACGCAGGCACGCACACACACATTTGAAGACACTTATACCGTGAGAATGTCCACCGAGTGACGGAGGTTTGGTGAGATGAGAGTGGACAGAAATGACAGTGCTTGCGACAGCAGAAACGCCAGGGTAACAGGAAGTGGAGGCTGTTGGAGTTGTTGGAGAGTGGCGGCGGGTCGCGGTGTCAGGGGTCAGACATGGGGGGGCGGAGCAAAGGGGCCGGCCAACCAGGGGCCTGCGTGGCAAAGCTGAACGTTGGACTCTGGGGCTGAAAACTGCAAGTCAGCTCAGAGCATTTAAACAGAACTGGACCAGACCAGAATGGACTAGACTGGACCAGACTAGGATGGACTAAACCAGACCAGACTCAACTGGACCAAGCTATACTAAACCAGATCAGACTGGACCAAGCTGGACTACACCAGACTGGACCGGGCTGGGCTGGACCAGGCTGGACCAGGCTGTACTAAACCAGATCAGACTGGACCAAGCTGGACTACACCAGACTGGACCGGGCTGAGCTGGACCGAATTAGACCAGACCAGACTGGTCTAGACTAGACCGGACTGGACGAGGCTGGACTAGACCAGGTTGGACTTGACCAGACTGAACTAGATCAGACCTGACTGGAGTAGATCAGACCTGGCTAGACCGGACCAGGCTGTACTAGACCAGAACGGACTGGACTAGACTAGACTGACCTAGACCAGACTGAAACGAACTTGACCAGACTGGACTAGACCAGACGAGACTGGATTGAACTAGACTGGACTGAACTAGACCAGACTGGACTGGACTGGATCAGACCGGACTAACTGCTCCTAGATGCAGTTCTTCCACAGCATTTTATTTAGAAATTCAAGGCCTCTCTCATAGCGGTGCAGCTAGTTACGTTTCACTCTGAAATTTGATGGCCTGAATTGTTCTGGTGAACAACCAGAGTTCTCCCAGGACTCTGACAAAACCTCTCTCCTGTGAACTAGCAGGATGGACTCAGTCCATCCAGTCAGGCCCAGTTGCCTTCTACTGAATCACAGTAGGTTGACCATTATTGTGAAAGAGGCCAGTTGGATTTAACGATAAAATAAAAGGCTTGAATTTGAGTGTTTTCTTACTGTGAAGTTACCAGTTTGCGGCTCCACTGCCGAGTATCTGAAGGTGTTTCATGCACAACTATCAGACTGTTTGTCATGTTTTGAATGCTAAACATGAAGTGTTTGGGATTGACTCTTTCAATCTGGAAATGACTGTCAAAATATGGATGATTCACACAGCAGCTGCAAAGTCATGTATGTGTGTATTTCTGTCATGAGTACATTTGTTTTAGGGGGAGAAAAGATAATGATCAAACTGTGATGATGATGACGATGACGATGACGATGACGATGATGATGATGAAGACGAATCGTCATCGAAGGGTTGTATTTACCCGGCGGGCTCGGGCGGTTTCAGAGTGACATTCGCCTCAGTCAGAGGACGCCATGGCAGCAAGACGCATTCATTAGTGTTTTTTTCTTCTTAGTTGTGTAACCGCTCTGATGTGTCCTGACAGAACTGACGGCAAGTTTCTCTGAAGGCTTTTCATCTGCTCTGCGCCGCAGCTATTTTAGGCCTCATACTGACTCGCTCTGCGTCCGTGTGTGTGTGTGTGTGTGTGTGTGTGTGTGTGTGTGTGAGTGAGTGAGAGCAAGAGAGAGTGAGACACGGGGCTTTATCACAATGGAAATCCCTCCCCTAATTCCCAGCAGCCCCGGCCGGTCCGGACTGACAGCTGGACCCGGATGAGTCGGACGGCTGACGGACGGCTGATTGCGGATCAATGACCATCCTGATTGGCTGCTCAGATAAGCTGAAAAGCACCGTCTGAGGGTGTAGGGTGGGTGGGTGGTGGTGGGGGTGATCCGCATACAGACGGCGCCACCGCCGCCGTGTCATCATGTTTACACAGCAGCGCCGCCGTCGGCTCATTAAGCGACCGCCAGGGCCGTTAGCGCATTTGATTTATGAACGGCGACTCAGCCCAGCCGGGTGGGGAGAGCGGGAGGGGCCACTAAGAGGAGGGGGCGTGGTCATTCTGCGGACTCAAATCAGAAAAGAAAGCAGCCCTGTCCAACTCCTTTCGTGCTTTTTTTGTCCCCTCAAAAAAGTCCTCTGTGATGCTAAAGGTCACACAGGTCACGCTCTGATTGTTTACCGTGGAGCCGCAGCGTGACCACAGATAGATTTATATAAAAAAAAGAAATAGAAAAAAAATAGGCTGAATGCCAGCATGGTGTGATAATCCATCACCGGGTCGACGCCAAACAATTAGTCTCGATTGAACGGTGGATCTGGGCCCTGCGGCGCCACACGGTGGTGGTTCCAGGAGGGAGAGAGAGACAGACGGACTGACGGACGGACGCTTCGACTTCCTCTCACAGTGTCTGATCGGCTCCGCATCTCTCGCACTGTCACCGCCGTCCGGGCTGCTGCTGCTGCTGCTGCTGCTGCTGTTAATGTGAGATGTTTAATGCCCTGCGTGTGTGTGTGTGTGTGTGTGTGTGTGGGTGTGTGTGTGTGTGTGTGTGTGTTGGATTAGCCTCCTCCCGCTGTGCAGGATGATCTGACACACACACGGGAGGCCTGTATATCTGTCTGCAACACACACACACACACACACACACACACACACACACACACACACACACACACACACACACACACAGCTGCAGGAGTCAGCTTTTTAATTGAAATGTCTGTCATTTTGTTTTTTGTTTTTTTGTTTTTTTGTGATGGGTTAGAAATGGCTTGCTGCTGTTTGTTGGTCCAAAGGCAAATAAATAAATAAACAAACAAACAAACAGATACAGGCTGACGTCTGTTCCCAAAACTGATCTGTGTCAACAACAGGAAAAGATGAGGGGGGGGGGGGGGGTGGTTGGGTTCCATGATCCGGCTGGAACTGGATCTCCACAGCTCCCAGAGCCAGACTGAGGGGTTGTTGGAGCCAAATTAGCAGCAGCAGCGGCGGCGCTACCAACAGCCAAGCTAGCCAACATCCAATCACATCAGAGCGTCCAACCCCTGTGGCGAGGCTTTGAAAACGTTTCCAAAATGATCTGATCTAAAAAAAAATGTTTTGCCTCGTCATGCACACACTCACACACGCAACCCAGCTAGCAAACCAGCCCAGTTCCACCGCTGCTGTCACTTCAGTTCGCCGCTCTTCCACTGAGTGACAGCTTGAGACGGGAGGGGGGGGGGTCGTTTTGTCCGACCCGGCGAGGCCCAAAAACACTGCTGACTGGATGAGACGCAGAATGATGCTCACCCTGAAGTTCTACATTGTGTGTCTGAAAGCAGGAAGTTTAACATGCTCTCTCTCTCTCTCTCTCTCTCTCTCTCTCTCTCTCACTCTTTCTCTCTCTCTCTCTCTCTCACTCTTCTCTCTCTCTCTCTCTCTCTCTCTCTCTCTCTCTCTCTCTCTCTCCTCTCTCTCTCTCTCTCTCTCTCTCGCTCAGGTTCTGGTAAAGCGGACCCCGTGCGGGCGGTCGACGTGCTGACGGTGCTCAGAGAGAAAGTGGCCTTCGTCTCAGGTAAACCCCCCCTAACCCTCCCCCACACCCCGGTGACCTCCACCTCCAGTCTGACCGCAATCTTCTGCTCCCCCCACTCCCCCACCTCTCTCTCTCCCTCTCTCTCTCTCTCTCTCTCTCACTCTCTCAGGTGGGCGGGACAAGCGGGGCGGGCCCATCCTGACCTTCCCCGCCCGCACCAACCACGATCGAATAAAGCAGGAGGACCTGAGCCGCCTGGTCACCTACCTGTCGGCCATCCCCAGCGAGGACGTGCGCGCCCGCGGCTTCACGGTGGTAGTGGACATGCGCGGCAGCAAGTGGGACAGCGTCAAGCCGGTGCTGCGCACGCTGCAAGAGTCTTTCTCGGCCAGCATCCACACGGCGCTGCTCATCAAGCCCGACACTTTCTGGCAGAAGCACAAGACCAACCTGGGCAGCGCCAAGCTCAGCTTCGAGGTACCGCTGCGCTGCAACCATAGGATTGTGACAACTTTTATATTATTTATATTGGATTTTATGCCATTTCAAAGTGCTACACAGAACAGGGAAATAATTGGAAAGAATTAATGCAATTTTAAAAAGTTGCCAAGGTCAATAGATAGTTAAAAAAACAAACAGAAAAATGGTGAGCTCGGTGATTAAAATATAAGAGTAAAGGACAAATACTGGTAGCAGTATTATTAGCAACTGCTAGAAAAAAAAGCTGTTGCAAAGAAATGGGGAGGGGAAGACAATCCTATGCAGGACCAATGAACATAGCTAGTGGAAGAAATCTACACAACGGAAAAGATAACGCACCGACTGAGACCGCGTGAAGCGCAGTTTATCAAAAGTTGAGAGATGGACTGTATATATGTATATATGACCAAAGAGCGACAAAATACAGAAGTTGACCAAGTTAAAAAGAAGGAACATGGTTGGATTATTTCAAAAGAGACTCCCCATATGTCTGGAATTTTGTCAATTTTATTTCCTCTTCTTGTGTTTTTTTAATGCGTGTTGTGTTGGTTCAGATGCTGCACCGCATTAAGAACATTTCTCAACAAAAAACTCGAGTGAAAATAAGAAAGAAAACGTGAGAAGATATAAAATAGCTAACTGCTACGACTACTGATGCTCATCCAGCACAAGAACCACAAAGATCTTTAGGCAGAGAGCAAAAAATGCTAATACACCGAGCAAACGGAGCATGTGACCCCGCCTCCCGACCCCCTTGCCCTCTCTCTCTCCCTGCAGACCAGCCTGGTGTCGGTGGAGGGCCTCTCCCGGCTGGTCGACCCCTCCCAGCTGACCGCTGACCTGGGCGGCTCGCTGGAGTACGACCACGTGGAGTGGACCGAGCTGCGGCTGGGCCTGGAGGAGTTCAGCGGGGCGGCCACGCAGCTGCTGGCCCAGCTGGAGCAGCTGGAGGCCGGGCTGAACCGGGTGCCGGAGCCGCAGGATGTCGACGAGGCCCGCAAGTGAGAAAAAAAACCCTATTAGTATTATTCTTATTCTTAATAGTAGTAATAACAATATATATTAGCAATAATAATAATAATGATACATACGTATACAACTGGTATCGGTGTCGTCAACTGCTACTGATACCAGATATTGGTATCGGTAATACGTGTGTCTAGTTAATTAGCAGCAAAGTGCTAAAAGCTCTCCATCCTGTGTCAGACTCCTGGACGAGCACGCTCGCCTCCGCAACACCATCGCCACGGCGCCGGTCGACGCCCTGGAGCGGGAGGGGCGGAGCCTCCTGCAGCGCATGCGGCTGGGGCCGACGCATGGCGACGCCTCCACAGAGGGTGGAGGAGGAGGAGGAGGGGCAGGGGGAGGCGTTGGAGGAGGCGGAGGGGGCGGGGTCACACACGGCAGCTGGCTGTCGGGCGGCGCCGACTTCCAGAGCGTGGCGCCCAGGGTGTCGTCGCTGCTGGAGCGGCTACAGGCGGCCCGCGGCCACCTGCTGCAGACCTGGAGCGACAGGAAGCTGCATCTGGACCAGGCACTGCAGCTGCACCTGTTCGAGCAGGACGCCGCCAAGGTGAGGGGAGGGGCGGAGGTAAAACACGAATCAGAAACCTGAAACAATTAAGAATTTGAGAACTTTGTTCTTCCCTAAGGGGAAATTGACTTAAGCCAGCGTTTCTCAACTGGTGGGTCGTGGCCCAAAAGTGGGTTGTGGAGCTGTTTTGATTGGGTCACAGCTTCGAGAGCAGTTTCCGTTTATTTTGCTTTTAAAAAAGGAATTTTAAAATATATATATTTATAGAGAAAATGTTGAGCATTTTTTTGGAGGACGCACAATCCAATTCAATAATTTCAATAATTAATTTACTGGACATGATAGAAAGTGGGCTAGTCTTTTTATTAATTTTTTTGTGGAATAAAATTGGGTTGCGACTTCATGATAATGGAAGAAAATGTGGGTCCTGAGACTCCACCAGATGACAACCACTGTCTTAGGAGCAAGAAGAAGAATGCCTTTTTTTTTTTTTATCCCACATTGGGGTAAATTTACATTGTACAAAAGCATACACAGTGCAAAGAGTTAATTAAAAAAGATTTTTTTTTTATTTTCATGTATATATATATATATATATATATATACACACACACACACACACACACACAATACATTTACATATCTAAGTGTTTTATTGCTCCTTATTTGAATGTAAGCGGTTGATCAATATAGCCTAAGCTAAGCGCTTATCATCTTCCAACCGTCCAATCACGTCGGCAGATGTCGGAGTGGATTGCGCACAGCAAGGAGCTGTTCATACAGAGTCTGGCCGAGGTGGGCCAGAACCACCAGCACGCTCTCGACCTCCAGACACAGCACCAACACTTCACCGCCAACTGCATGGTGAGGCCCACTGCTTTAAGATAGCCACTTATTTATACAGATGTGGGAAGTAAAAAGTACAAATACTTTGCTACTGTACTCTAGTAGATTGTTCAGGTATCAGAAAAATTACTTGAGTGTTTCTTTTTTTATACCCTTTGTTTTGCCGTCACAGAAAAATGAAAAAGAATGGTTAATAACGTTGGTTATTTTTATGAAGTGTCAACATCCAATACTGGCTGACTGGTCATAGCCTCTGTTCAGTTCAGTACAGATTTTCAAGTTTTTCATTTTTGCAGAATTATGAACCAATATTATTTCATTATTAGCAAAAGCAATTGTCTGCATTTTTTTTACTTTTACTTGTGTAAAGGAGTTGAATAAGTACTTTTACCACAAGTACCTGTACTTTTACCTAAGCCCAGAATATAGACACTTTCACCATCTCTGCTTATTTGCGTAACATGCAACTCCACTAACCACTCCCCCTCCCGCCCTCCCCTGCTGCAGAACGGTAGCGTGAACGTGGACAGCGTGGTGACGGTGGCGGCCCGGCTGGCTGAGGCCGGCCACTACGGTGCCGAGCGCATTGCCATGGTGTCGGCGCGGCTGCAGGACGACTGGAAGTCGCTCACCACCGCACTGGAGGAGCGCAGCAACACCCTTGCCATGGCCACTGGCTTCCACCAGGGGGCGGAGCAGGTGATTTACGTGCAAAATTTTGAAACCACTTTTAGTTTCAGTTTCACAGCGTCTGGACCTGCTACCTGTCTGCTCTTGGGAAGACGACTTTGCAGATGTAATTGGTAACAATTACAAGTTACCCTATGGAAAATGTAATTGTGTAATGAAAATGTAATTACTTACTTGTATTTGATTACTTTCCTAAATTTTTGAATAAATGTTCTCACTGTAAGACCCGACAGTGTTGTGCATCCAGCAGCATTCAAAACTGGCAGGCAAGTGGGAGGGGGCACTGCAATTCAGACGCATTAGAATAATAACAAACTCTTTGTTGCTTTGCATGAGAACAACCACGCAATGAAACAAAAAAATCATTCAACATATAGCTCAGCCTGTTTATACATAAAAAATGGTCACAGGTGGTAATTAATTGTAATCATAAAATAATTCCCCAAGTTTCCATTTATTTACACTTTTCCCACTTATGTAACCAATTACAGTTATCCTTATTCTTGCCATTAAGTTATGAAACAATGTTAAACGCCACATAACTAGCTGGTTCTTGCAGTTCCTGGCCAGAGTGGGGGGGTGGGTCCAGACCTGCTCCGAGGGGGCGCTGCCGTCGGCCACCGCCGAGCTGGAAGCTGCCATCAAGAAGCACCAGGAGCTGAACGAGGAGGTTTCGGCCAACTACACCCAGGTAACCACTGGCCCACCTGTCTGTCAGTCTGTCCACCTGTCTGTCTACCAACCGTCTGTCTCACTGCCCCCCATCTCCTCCCCCCGCAGGTCAGCGAGAGTGGCAAAGCCCTGATGGACGTCCTCCAGCGCAGCCCTCCCAGTGATGCTGACGCGTCGGCAGCCAAACCGGACTTCACCGCCGCCACGCACAGCATCATGGGAGTTCTGCACCAGATCGTGCAGGTGCGTCCCCACCGACCCCCTTCCGCCTCATCAGGTGGCGACGGCGGCGGCAGGGGTGGCTCTAACGTTTGTCACGTTTGGCATCCTGGCAGGGTCACCACGAGGTGGAGGGAGCGTGGCAGCATCGCAAGCTCCGCCTCCACCAGCGCCTGCAGCTGTGTGTGTTCCAGCAGGACGTCAGACAGGTAGCAGCAGCAGAGGCAGCAGCAGAGGCAGCAGTAGCAGCAGCAGCAGCAGCTTCACAACAGGCTTCCTCCTGTTTCCTGAGCTTCTGCAGCAAACCCTTACTCTCTCTCTTCCTCTCTCTCTCTTTCTTTCTCTCTCTCTCTCTCTCTCTGTATTTGTGTGTGTCAGGTGCTGGACTGGGTGGAGCAGCACGGCGAGGTCTTCCTCAACAAGCACACCGGCGTGGGCAAGTCGCTGCACAGGGCGCGAGCGCTGCAGAAACGACACGACGACTTCCAGCAGGTGGCCCAGGTAACCAGGGCCCCGTTCAGGAACCGAGCAAGCGCTCGTACGTCAGCTAACAGACATCAAACCCATGTTTGCGTGTGTCTCAGAACACTTATACCAACGCCGAGAAGCTGCTGGAGGCGGCCGACCAGCTGGCTCAGTCGGGGGAGTGCGAGGAAGAGGAGATCTACCAGGCGGCCAGAGACCTGGAGCTCCGCATGCAGGTGAGACACACAAAAATACAATCAGCAGGGGGCAGCAGAGGGTTTTTCTTTTTAATTCTCAAAGGAAGTGGAATTAAAACTGACCTAATTAAAATAGAGCAGAGAGTGAAGACCACCAAACAGTCCCAAAAGTTTCTCCCCGTGCGTCTTAAAAATGAGGTCAAACTCTCAGAATGTTTCCAGCTCCAAGGGCTTCCACTGGAGAAAATATGTTTTTTGTTTTTTTGTTTTTGAAACACGGAATTAAGAGTGGGGGGAAGCGAAGTGGGCAGCAGTCCAGGCTTGTAAACAAAGCGACATCATCATCATCATCATCATCATGTGTCTGCAGGCCTTCATCCAGCGGGTGGAGCAGAGGAAGCTGCTACTGGACCTGGCTGTGTCCTTCTACACACACACCAAGGAGGTCAGTCACAAACACACATGCATATACACGCACACATGCATGCGTGCATGCTCACACACTCCCTTGCTCACCTGGTGGCGCCACCCGCAGCTCACACCTGTTTCCTGCCTAAATACATTTAATTACATTTTTGGAGAAATATTCTCAAGACCGCACAGCACAGCATCCAGCAGCTCTCAAAACTGGCAGGCAAGGGGTAGGTGGTGCTATAATTCCCAACCTGACATGAAGAACCAACCAGATGCATCAGAATAATAACAAACTTTTCGCATGAGAAAAACCATACCACGAAACAAAAAAAAAAAAAAAAGATTGCTTCCAGCAGCACTCAAAACAGATGTGAGACAATTCAACTAGCAAATAGGCGGCGGTAGGGGGCGCTGCAATTCCCAACTGCACGTACGCACGCTCACTCTTGCCCTGTGGCGCCCCCACAGCTCTCAGCGTGGATGGACGGCCTCCAGAAGCAGCTGTCGGCGCCGCCATGCGTCTCACTGGCCGACACAGTGGAGGCGCTGCAGACGCTCATCAGCCAGCAGCAGCAGCAGCAGGCCAACACACAGGTATACACACACACACGCACCCTGACCCCCGCGCAGCGGTCTAACCCCACCCAGTCGTACTGACCTGAACACTCCCCTCCGACCTCTGACCCCTCCCTCTAATCCCCCCCACCACCACCACTAACCCCCCTGCTGTGACGCTGACCCCCAACAGGAAGCTGCGATGAGTGTCATCCGAGAAGGGGAAGACCTCATCCTGCAACTCAGGTAACCAACCTGCCCCGGCGGGCTGCAGAGGGTGTGGTTCAGTGGCTCCACGGGGGCAGCCAGGGCGGGGGGCTCAGGGCTGCACTAGGAAGGCAAAAAAAAGAGAAAAAAGAAGAACAACTAATAATCACTAATGACTAGCAAACTAACACCAGCAGACAGCCACCTCACTCTACCTGGATGCACTGGTCACATGACTTCCTAGTACAGCGCCACCCCTTGTCCTGTCTGAGCATTTTTATCTGTTGTTTTATGTGTTTACAGAAAAAGACCCATTTGTTTCACCTCTTGTGGTTCACGTCAACGTTGATTGCGTTTTGTGTGGGTGCGTTTGTTTTCTATTGTGGGTATTCGCCCTTTTTCTTTCTTTTTTTTATTTGATTTTATTTGCCGTGCGGTTGTGAATTTGCAGTGTGGGAGGATGTGTTTTGTGGGGTTTTTTCACTCCACAGCACGACAAAGTCGCTGCTAATTGTGACCGTGGGTTTTGTAGTTTGCATGACCTGTGGGTGTTTAATTCTCCCTTCATTTTTTATAATTTGTGCCTGGGCGTTTGATTTGTGGAGCCTCTCATGTTGTTTTTGTATTTATAGAACATCGTGTTGTGTACATTTGTGCAGTTTTCTTTTCTTTTTTTAAGTTTTTACAGCTCCTGTTTGCGGGTGCTTGTTTTTCACACACACAGTTATTACACTTTTTTTGGCTTCTATTTTGTTTGATTTGTGTGGGAATGTTTGCTACGCCGCTCAGGGTAGCTCAGGGGGGCTGTGCAGCGCTGCTCTGTGCTAATATTGTGGGTGCGTTTACTTTCTAGCTCCTCGTCGTTTTTGTGGGTGCTCGGCTGTGTGCGTTTGATTTAATATATTCGGTGTGGGAGCGTTTCATTTTGTTCTTTTTTTCTCTCGAGTTGGGTCCGTTTCCAGGATTGTTTAACCACTCGAGGTGCATTTGTTTCAGGCCTCAGGGCAGCTCGGTCGCCCATGTGGAGTCGGTGCTGCAGCAGCTGGAAGAGTCCCACGTCCAGCTGGAGGAGCTCTTCCACCAGAGGAAGATCCGGCTAGATGTCTACCTGCAGCTGCGCATCCTGCACCAGTGCACGCTGGAGGTGCTTTTTTAGGGCTTTTTGTGTGCAACATTTCTTGCGTTTTTCCAACGATCCGTGACACGTCTGCGTGTTTTCTTCCTGCAGGTGACAGGCGAGATGGACGCCTGGAAGCAGGATCTCCAGAAGCAGTCCCAGGACTTCTCGGCGGAAAAGCTCAGCTCGAACCGGCTAGCCGACGGCAGCCAGGACAAGCTAGCCCAGGACAAGCTAGCACAGGGGCAGTCACGGCTAGCGGAGGCTAGTCCTGAAGTGTTGACGCTAGCCCAGCAGCGCATCCACAGGTAAAGAAAAATTAATTTAAAAAAAGGCTCAACTTGCCCTCAGCGTTGGCACATCAACTTAGATTAATCATCACATCAGATCAGATTAACTTGACTTGTTGGGTCTCTGCAGGCACATGGAGCGAAGGTTGGCCATGAACAACATGATCTATGAGGTCATCCAACAAGGACACGACCTCCAGCAGTACATCAGTGAGGTGCAGGCATCTGGTAAGTTTGCCAATTTTGCCTGAGCTGTGTTTTTTTTTTTTTTTAAATGACTGGGGTTGAGAACAAGGCCTTGGGGTACACCACAAGAAACAAGACGACTAGCTGACTAAGATCTTGTTAGATTGTTAACTATTGATTCATAGAGGATCTCCTGTGGTTTAGACTGGCCTTGGACTGGAATCTGGTTCTGGGGGACTTCTAACATCATCTTGGTGTTCCTTCAGGAGTTCCAGTCGTTTGAGTAGTTTCACCTCTGGACTGAAGCCACCAAGGAAGTGAGAGCTCTTCTTGGTCATTTGTTTGAAATTGAACTTTTTGGGAGTTCCAGTAACCTGCATTATGAGTCCATTTGTCTCTTTTGCGGGACTAGTGAACCACATCACTTCCCAAAAAACAGCTTCCAGGGACCCGAATAAATCCCCAGTGGTCCTTCTGGCACACCCTCTGGAATATTTAACACTTCCTTCACAACTGCTTTTGTGTGTTGTCCAAGATTGCCAGTTTCTCCAGGTTGTCTTTGAAGCTGCCGGTATCTCTGGATGTTCTTGTCAGACTTCTCACAATTCCTTGATCTTTCAAGTGTTGCTCCTCAGAAATGCCGCAGTGGGTCTTGAAGGGATTCTGCCCCTGCCTCAAGGGGCCTTGTGGGACTTATTGATTGTCGGTCAGTTCGACCCCTGCGGGTTCGAAGTGCTCTCAGGAACTCACCGATGACACTGCTTAGTTTAGATGGGTTCCTTTGGGGGGTCGCTGCGAGACTTCCAGAGGTTCATGTGGGTGCTGAGTGGTTGCTTAAGGCCATCCCGTTCCTTCACAGGTTTTTCTTTTTTAAAGTGCGAACCATCAGGTCTTTGAACAGGTACGCCCAAATAAAAAACATTTGAATATATATATTTTTTTTTTGCCTTCCAGGCTTTTTTTTCTAATTCTTGCACAGCTTTATTTTGGATTTAATTCCATCCCAGAGGTTCTCCTGGAGGACGTTCCCGGACGCTTTTGACTGCAAACACTTGGTGGTTGACAACGTCTCCTTGTAATAATACTAATAAAAAAAAGATAATCTTTTGCAACGCTATTGGTGAAAATACAACATGACGGGAGAGGGAGGAGAGGAGAGGAGAGGAGAGGGGAGGGGAAGCGACGCAGTCAGCGTTTTATCTCGCTCGCCACAGCCGAGCAGCTTCAGTCCAACCAGTTCAGGAACACACTGCTGATATTAGGGGGCAGGAGGGGGAGGGGGAAGGGGTGATAGAGGAGTGGGGCGGGGGGTGGGGGAGGGGGGAAGGGGAACGGGGTTGTCATGGAAACTGCTCTCTGAAGCACACAGCTGGTCCCCATGGAAACCCGCGCATTGAATTTGCCATGGAGACACGCACGCGTGCGCACGCACACACACACACACTCATGCATGCATCAGTGCGTGCAAACACACACACACACACACACACGCACGAACGGCGATTAAAACACACATTTGTATTAGTAACGATGAAGAACCCCAGAAGTCAAAATGTCCTCGGTGTGAAGGTCTTGCGTTGCGTGTCTGCCTGTGTGTGTGCGTGCGTGCGTGCGTGCGTGTGTGCGTGTGTGCGTGTGTGCATGTGTGCGTGTGTGCGTGTGTGCGTGTGTGCGTGTGTCAGGCATCGAGCCGTCAGAGGCGGAGGGGGGCCTCTCCTCCCAGGTGGAGGAGCTGCAGCGCCTCCTTCAGGACAAGCAGAAGGAACTGCAGCAGATTGCCGACCACACGCACACGCACTTGGAGCAGAACCTGCAGCTGAGGCACCTACAGAGCCAAGTCAAACAGGTGCAACACACACACACACACACACATACACACACACACACACATACACACACACACACACACACACACACACACACACACACACAGAGCTGTGACTGACCTACACTTGTCCATCTGCTGTGTGTGTGTGTGTGTGTGTGTGTGTGTGTGTGTCTCTCGCAGGTACTGGGTTGGATCTCCGAGGGCGAAGTTATGCTGTCCTCCTGCATGTTGAACTCCAGCTGTCTGTCTGAGGCCGAGCAGCTGCAGCGGGAGCACGAGCGCCTCCAGCAGGCCATAGAGGTTACTGCGTGCACACACACACTCGGAGGGAATGTCTTGCAATAAAGCAAGCACAGAGAGCAGGATTTGTAATTAAAATGTCCCTTTCGATCCTCCTGGACCAGGCTCTGCTTCACGCCGACTCGCTGCAGAGGACCCACCAGGTGGCGCTGGCCCTGCAGCAGAGGGCGGAGCTTCTGGTCAGGTAGGACACCTGACACCTGCCAAGTGCTGTCAACTGTTTTTCAGATTCTTGACTTCACTCCTGACTCCTTCCTGTCCCTTTTGAAACATGAGGTTTAATTATAAAGTGACTTGAGCCAGAAGTATTTTTTTTATTGTTATGCTTGTATTTTTCCTTTTTGCTGATGTTGTTTTGGTTGTGTGTGTGTGTGTGTCTACCTTAATTCTACATTATTGTTTTTAACATGTCCAATAAAATTTCCAAACTGAACTGAAACGTCTATCACCCCCACATCAGATCAGGCCATTACGACCCGGATGCAGTTCGCTCCTGTGCCCAGACGGTGGCGCTGCACTGGCAGACCCTTATGCTGAGGATCGAGGACCGACTCAAGCTGGTCAACGCCTCGGCCGCCTTCTACAGAACATCCCAGCAGGTGCACCAGAAGTCCGGTCGCCTCGAACCCCTGACGCCACCCCTTTCCCTGTGATCCCCAGTCTCACCCGTCCGCTGGTCCCCCCAGGTGTGCGGCGTGCTGGAGAGCCTGGAGCAGGAGTACCGGCGCGAGGAGGACTGGTGCGGCGGTGGCGAGCGGCAGCCGGAGCAGCTGCTGCCGCTGGTCAGCAAGCACATGGAGCAGAAGGAGGCCTTCCTCAAGGCCTGCACGCTGGCCCGCAGGAACGCCGAGGTCTTCCTCAAGTACATCCACCGCAACAGCGTGACCATGGCCAACATCTCGGGCCACAGTGTCACCGTGACGGGCGTGGCTGAGGTCACTGGGCACTCCAGGGTGCCGGAGCAGCAGGTCAAAGGTCAGAGAAAAGAAGAAGAAGGAAAAGAAAACAACCTGCAAAGATGAGAGGACCTGATGCAGGTTTGTTATACTGACCCAGGTGTGTGTGTGTGTGTGTGTGTGTGTGTGTGTGTGTGTGTGTGTGTGTGTGTGTGTGTGTGCAGGCATCCTCAGTGAGCTGCTCCAGAGGGAGAACAGAGTTCTCCACTTCTGGACGTTGAAGAAACGCAGGCTGGACCAGTGCCAGCAGTACCTGATGTTCCAGAACCACGCCCAGCAGGTCGACAGCCACGCCCACTTTCACTTAGTTTACAAGCAAAAAACACCACATTCAACACTAACACTAACAAAACAAGAAAAAGAAAAAAATAGCTTGAAAATTATGTGATTGGGCATTTACCTTTTATTCGCCCCACCACTGTTTCAGGCCATGGATTGGTTGCAGCAGTCAGGTGACCACTACCTGGCCACTCACACGTCACCTGGTGCGTCGGTGGCCGACACGCAGGAGCTGCTGAACCAACACAGAGAGTTCTGTGTGTCTGCTAAGGTGAGAAAAAACACACATAAGCACATTTATATACACATATGCACACGTATGTATAGTACACATGTGTAAACATTATATAAACACATACATAAATATATATATATATATATACATGTATATATATATGTATATATATATACATGTATATATATAGATGCACATATATACACTACCAGTCAGAAGTTTGGACACACGGTCTCATGCAATGGTTTTTCTTTAGCTTTACTCCTTTCTACACTTACTGAAGACATCAAATATGTTTTATATGAAGGGTGGCTATTTTGAAGAAATTAAAATACGAAATGCATACATATATATGTACATATATATATATATATACATATATATATATACATATGTATATATACATATGTATATATATATATATATATGTATATACATAAGCACACACACCAGTGTTTCCGCTCACCTGTGCCACTGACCCTCCCAGCACACCCAGGAGAAGGTCCACCTGCTCATCCAACTGGCTGAGAGCATGCTGGCCAAAGGCCACGCCCACCGCACCGAGCTGCGCCGCTGCGTCTCCACGGTGGACAAGCGCTACCGTGACTTCACCGTGCGGATGGGCCAGTACCGCCACCTGCTGGAGACGGCGCTAGGAGGATGCTCACAGGTAGAGTAGGGTCCTTAATGAAATATGTAAAATATTTTAATCCGTGCAGTGAATGATGGACTTTTTTTTTGCTCTATGGCGCCATCTGCAGGACAACAAAGACCTGGAGCTGGAGCTGATCCCCAACAGCCTCTCGGACTCGGACCCTGAGGTCAACCTCTCCGACCCCAGCCACCAGGTCAGCGACGAGAAGAGACGCTCGGCCCGCAAGAAAGAGTAAGTCGCCTTAAAACAGGGCGGAGTCACAGCCGTAACCCCGCCCCCGGCGCTCCCCAGCTCCCTACAGTCCCCCGCCTCACTCACCCATGGGCTTTGTTCCTCAGGTACATCATGGCGGAGCTCCTGCAGACGGAGAGGGTCTATGTCCGAGACCTGCAGGAGTGCATCGAGGTCAGTTTCCCACTTCTGGCTGCAGGAGGATTCCAGGCTGGTCACGTGATCACACAGGTTGAATTCAGTGCATTGTTTAAATTGAAATGTTTTTCTAGACGTACCTGTGGGAGATGACCAGCGGCTCTGAGGACGTCCCGTCCGGCCTCAGCAACAAGGACGACGTCGTCTTCGGCAACATCCAGGACATCTATGAGTTCCACAACAGGTCGGCGGAACATCGGGAAATATATTGCGTATGTATTTTCCGGTGTATTCTGTTTTTGGTTTTATTAAACACTTCTTCTTGTCCTGTAGCATTTTCCTGAAGGAGTTGGAAAACTACGAGCAGCTTCCCGAGGACGTGGGCCACTGCTTCGTCACCTGGGTAAGCCGCTCGTTTGTTTTTTTCTCTACTTCTCTTCATAAAGCAAAAAACCTCTAATACCTCCTGTTTCTCTTTCTCAGGCCGATAAGTTCCACATGTACGTGACCTACTGCAGGAATAAACCCGACTCCAGTTTGCTGATCCAGCAGCACGGTGCGGGATTCTTTGAGGTAAAAGCCAGTCTTTCCAAATATCACTCATGGAAAAAAAATCCAATTAAAGTCTTTTTAAAAAGGAACCTAACAAAATATTAAGGTCTCTCTCGCCTTGAGAAAGCAGTACTTTAGCACATGGATCCTGGAAAAACGTGAAATTAAACTTCTGTGTGTGCTCGGATAATTCAATGTGCTGATTTCGCCGTGCCACTAGATGGTGCTGTGATTCATGATGCTGGTGTCATGTTGCGCTCTCACCAGGAGGTCCAGAGGAGACACGGTCTGGCCAACTCTATCTCCTCGGCTCTCATCAAACCGGTGCAGCGCATCACCAAATACCAGCTGCTGCTCAAGGTAAAGAAAAAAAGTTGAAAAAAGTAGCACTTTTATCTCTGTATTTTACATATTTTGACAAGACAAAAAATATCAAATACTCGTTGTTATACAGCATGTCAAATGTATTATTCAAAATCTCATATCTCAAAAGGAACTTTTAAGATTTTACTATTTTTTGTGCGTAACAATATTTTTTCTTCAAAGTTTCTCGTTAAAATACATTTAAGAACTTTTATCTTTATGCTCCATTGTGCTTTATGCTCCTATGCGTTAGATTTTATAATCCTGCGGGGAAAAAAATAAATAAAGAAGTCTCAACACGTCAATGTTTATCCCTGCTACCCAGTTGACGCACCAACAAGCTGTGGTACATAAACAGCTCCGAGCGGAAGCAGGGGGGGGGGGAAAGTTCCATTTTTAATTTTTTGCGGTGAACCGGTGCTCCAAATCAATTACAGGACCCAAATGTTCAACCGTGGGATGCAGGCAGTGTGCAAACACAGAGTGACTTTTCACTGAGGTCCTCCGGGGCCTGTTTCTTTCCCTGCGCCCAGATTATCCACAGCATTATCACTGTGGATTCATAATGGGCCTTTCAGCCCGTCACTAAGTCATTTGCAACACCCAAAACCAAAAGATTTATAGACATTTGATGCAACCTCATTATTTTGGCAGATAAGTGGGACAGCGGTGCCATGGGTCTCAACATCCCACAAACATTATTTTATGTACTTTTAAAACATACATTTGAAACTCTCTGGTTCTTACAGGTTGCTTTGTTTTGTTAGCTGCATATCTCAAAAATTAGCCACAGTTCAAAAAGGGACTGACTGTTCTTTCTGTGTGTGTTTCTCTGCAAGGAGCTGCTGGCGTGCTGTGAGGAGGGGAAGGGCGAAATCAAAGAAGGTCTGGACGTGATGCTCAGCGTGCCCAAGAGAGCTAACGATGCTATGCACGTTAGCATGCTAGAGGGTAACAAACATTTTTTTTTTTGCTTGTTTTCAAAGACCGGACCAACGGAGAAATAATTTGTAATGGATATTTTATACGAAACAAGACTATTTTGCTTGAGGGCATTTTTGTGAATCTGCTTAGTTTTGGGACTTTCATTGTGAAATGTCAGTGTTGCTCTGACTTGACGTCAGCTGACTGACCTGCTGTCGCCCCTCGCCGACCTCAGGTCTGGAGGAGGGTCTGGAGGTGCAGGGTGAGCTCCTGCTCCAGGACTCCTTCCTGGTGTGGGAGCCCAAGTCTCTGATCAGAAAGGGGCGGGACCGACACCTCTTCCTGTTTGAGCTGTCACTCATCTTCAGCAAGGAGATCAAGGACTCGTCGGGCCGGACCAAGTACCTGTACAAGAGCCGGCTGAGGGTAACGAGCACGAGCGCAATCCCATGCACTGCTTATTGTTGACGCATGATTGGGTGACCTGCTGATCATGTGACCCGCTCAGACCTCGGAGCTGGGCGTGACCGAGCACATCGAGGGCGACCCCTGCAAGTTCGCCCTGTGGGTGGGACGGACGCCCACTTCCGACAACAAGACGGTGCTGAAGGTGTGCGGTTAGCCCCGCCCACTTCACTTTTAGCTTGTCTGTCGCCACACGCTCGGCTAACGCCGTCGCTCCTCCCCCACCGCAGGCGTCGTCGCTGGAGCTGAAGCAGGAGTGGGTCCGCAGCATCCGGCAGGTCATCCAGGAGCGGCGGGGCCACCTGCGGGGGGCGCTGCGGGAGCCCATCCCCCTCCCCAAGACGCCCAACCCCACACTGGGGCGCCAGCGCAGCATCAGCCGCAGGTCAGTGCCGCCGTTAGCCGCCACGTGCTACATGCCACGGAGGAGCAGGGCCTCCGACCTTTGACCTCCCCCTGGGTTCCTTTTGGCAGCAGCCACACCTCCAAAACATCCCTCTGGTCAACAACACGTGAACACAACACAAACAATTTGGCAGCAAATATATTTTTTTAAAAAAGAGATTGAAACAGATGGTACAGGAACGCAAACATTTTCTGTGTCGCTTCTTTTGATTGGCCAGTTCCCTGAGACCCAGAGAATGAATGTGGCACCTTTAAATACATTTGATGCCAGACTAAAGTGGTAAACGCAAATGACTGTGTTGCGAGCTGAACGTGTGTGTGTGTGTGTGTGTGTGTGTGTGTGTGTGTGTGTGTGTGTGTGTGTGTGTGTGTGTGTGTGTGTGTCCGTCTCCAGGGAGACGAGCGAGGACGCCGACAGCCTGGGCGATGCCAGCAGTCAGCCCGACACCGTCTCCATCGCCTCCAGGACATCCCAGAACACAGCCGACAGCGACAAGGTAACACACATGGACACATACACACACACACACGCACACACACACACAACGGGAGCTGACACACAGAGGGGTGTGTCGTCCACTCTCATGACCTCATCACTGGCAGCATCTGTTCCGGCTGGGTGTGTGTGTGTGTGTGTTGTGCGAGTTTCCTCTCAGCGCTGTCAGATTCTTTCGGGGAACTTGTGTGTTACTCTGCTGCTCTCCTGACGAGGTAGGTGCCTTTTGATTTCTGTTTTTTGAGGGTTTTTTTTCATTTGGCTGCATCTGCTGCTTCTTTTAGTTCTGACTGTGGAGAGGTCAGGGGGATCTGAAGGTGGCGCTGCGACCTCTGACCTCTGAGTCAGGGTCAGTTCTCTGCATATTTAGCAGGTCTTCGGATTAATGATTTATTTTGCTCCAAAGTCCTGTTTGTCTTTTTGATCCCGGAAGTGTTTTTTGTGTTTAAGTGTGTTAAATGATCAATTTGACAGTACTTTAAAGCAAACAGGATTCTGGATTTTACTGTGTAAACGGGGCTTGGTTCTGGTTCTGTTATTTATTTTCTACAGCTGAGCTGGGCCGGGCCGTCCAGAACATCTGGCTTCTATTTGGACGGGAAACACCCGACTCTTCCACCCACCCACCCACACACACACACACACACACACACGCAGTGGGAGTGGGAGTGAGTGTGTGTGTGCATGTTACAGCTGCAACCTATGTTCATCTCACAGACATTAGCAAGAATGATAAAGGTCACATGACTCTCAGGATGCCCCTCCCAGCCAATAAGGTCCCAGGGCGCCCACTGTGATTGGACAGATTGTCGTTCGCCATGTGTGTGTGTGTGTGCATCTGCCAGTGATGAAGTCATGGGACTGGAGGACACGCCCACGCTGAACACACCTTCCAAAGGGGCTTTTTAGTTGGTTAACGTCTATTTTGAGAGGCTTTACCCCCAAATAATTCAGTCAAAACACATCTTATATTAAATAACACCCAAGTTGTGTGTGTATATTATAAATTAATCAGCCCTACAGTTGACATGCAGAATGTACAGGAGAGGAAAAAAAAACACACCTTGTCAGTGTCTCACCTGTCGCCCCTGCATCCCCTCCAGATGTCGGGCGGCTGCGAGTTAGTGGTGGTGCTGCTGGACTTCACCTCCGGGGGTGCCGGCGAGCTGAGCGTGCGCTGTGGCCAGACGGTGGAGCTGGTGGAGCGCTGTGCCGAGCGGCCTGGCTGGTGCCTGGCGAGGACCACGGACCAGACGCCCCAACAGGTGCGCCTCCCCCGTACCTGGACAAACAAATTACAGGTGTTGCAATAGCGAAATGTGTTCATTAATCTGTCGTTGACACTTTTTTTTTTCCTGTTTTTTTCTTACCCGCAGGAGGGCTTGCTGCCCATGAGCGCCCTCTGCTTGTCGCACTCGCACAGCGCGGCCGACATGGAGGGCCTGGTGCCCCCCGCCTCCACCACCACGGCATCCACGTGCACCGCCGCCGCCACCGGCACCGGCGCCGCCACCTCCTCCTCCTCTTCGTCCTCCTCCTCCTGCAACTCCACCACCACCACTTCCTCCTCCTCCACCAGCAGCAGCTCCAACTCCTCGTCCACGCTGAGCGCTGGGAGGGGTGAGTCCGCACCTCTCAAAGAAATAAATCAAAGCTGCAAGCAGCGTTCAAGGGACTGAGCCTGCAGTGGCCACACACCGCCAACACCTGCCGAGGGGCTTTTCAGTTTCAGCGTTTCGAGGGAAATGTTGAGCGATTCTAGGTGGATTTAAGGTGTACTGCGACTTTAAAGGGCCATCAAATGAAAGCTGTGAGAATAGTCATTTAACTTTAATACTTTCATATTTAATGATGAAGGTTTTGTCTGTGTCATACTAAATTTTCAAGCCCACAGCCGTTTTCGAGTTTTGCGCTTTTACATATTTTCAAACAAGTGAAAAGAGCTCACCTTCTGTTTGTCGGGGGTTAAAGGTCAGGGTTTATGAGAGAAAGGTTTTGATACGAGGAACGTGTGGGTTTTCGTCACATGCCTCTACGAGACATGGACTAGAGAGCGTTAAGTTCATTTAAGCTTTTACCTCTAGGTGGAGCACCTAGAGTTTTTTTTATTTCTTCAGATGTCAGTTTGTTACAGGCTTGACATGTGTGCAAAATTCGGTGAGAATAGAAGCATGTTCAGGTGATTCAAAGCCGCATAAGAAGAAGAAGAATATTCTCTGTTCCAGAGCTGGTCTTATCAGGGCTGCTGTGGCTTCATATAGCTTACCTCCACCAGTGTGACTGTGGTGTGAATGAATAATGGGTTCAATTGTAAAGTGCTTTTGGGTATCTTTGGGTGTCGAAAAGCACTATATAAATTCAAGCCATTATTATTATTATTATCACTGGGGCTCAGTCCCTTAATACCAAACACAGTGTGGAAGACAAGGAGACACCTGATTGGTTTGAGCACCAAAAGAATCGGGGCGTGCTTGGCTGCTTTGTAAAGAACAGACAAACAAACAAACAAACAAAAGAATACAATTCTTTTTCTTTACCTTTGCCATCCTAGGAAACTTTCACATGTCATTATTTTTCTCTGTTTCTATTTTATTTCACCCTGCATGCTGCAGCACTTCCTGTTTGGCCCCCGGGGTCACTTCCTGTTTGAGCAGAGGCCACGTTAACCATCCTCGCATCCAAGCTGCACCGTTAGTTCCAGGACCCTCCCAGGCTCCGCCCCCTCGTCTAAATATTTAATCATTAACATCGAAACAAAACGCGAGCATCAATAATCCAGTCAGTTTTGTTTCCGTGTTTAGCAGCGACAAATTTTCCCAGCGTGCGACTCGGGAATGCGTCCCAAGAGCCATTTTATTCCGGTCGAAAAGAAAAACTGCCGCCAACACAACACAACACAACACAACACAACTCAAATCAACACAATGCAGTAACTCAGTGCAGGTGGAGTTTGTGCAAGTGGAGATTCACCAGCAGCTCACAGCCAGAAGTAAACTTTGGCCCCAGTCTTAATCTGTTTTTTTTTTTTTTCTTTTTCACTGCTGCTGCTGTTGTTGCGTGTTGCTCGTGCACGCTCACACACGCACGCACACACAGTGAAGTCCAGAGGTGAGAGACAGGGTTAAACATTGTCCTTTGCTCAGAGTCTCGGTCAGACTCAACAGGAATCTGCAGCGGTAACATCCGGACCACCTGCTGTGCCTGCTTCCCCCCCGCCGCCGCTGCCGCTGTTTAAAAATAAATCCACCCTCCCCACCTCGACCCCCCACCCCATTACCCCCCCACACCCTCTTCAGGTCAGCTCTCTGACTCTTTCATGTTTGCCGCGTGTAGCGTTTTATTAAAGCTACATTTAGATTGAATAGTTTAATATTTTATTTGATTATTTAATTAATTTGTGCTCAATATTTCTTTCAGGGCGCTTTTTTATGCAAGCAGAATTCATGTTTGGAACTAATGCAAATATAAATGGTACATTTTGTATTTTTTACTTCATTCAATGTACTTTCTATTGATTCAACTAGTTTTTTTTCATTAATTTACACTATTTGAACAAACTATAAATAGAATTTATGGAACAGAAACTGAATGAGCAGCTTCCTCCTCCTCAGTCTATCTGGCTCCGCCCATTCAGAATTTAGCCCCGCCTCCTTTTTCCAGCCCTCTGACTCCTGCCGTCACTTCAGGCGGCGTGCGGCGGCCAAACCAGCGGCAGAGTCGCTTCTCTCTCGCACGCGCTCTCACCTCCAGACTTCCTGTTGTCGTCGCTTTTTTGGGTTGTTTTTTTTTTTTTTTTTTTGCTTCCGAATGGACTGATGTGGGAGCAGCATGCAGAGGGGCAGAGGTGCATGCTGGGATTGCTCTGCCATTTGGAATTGGATCGTGAGAGAGGGGGCAGACGAGACAGGTGGGTTCTGATAACAACCGGAGAAAGAGAGGGAGAAGGAGAGGGAGAGAGAGAGAGAGAGAGAGAACACTCACTGTATCAGTGTATATGTATGTGTTGGTTAATGAGTGATTCAGCAAGCGTGCGTGTGTGTGTGTGTGTGTGTGTGGGTGTGTGTGTGTGTGTGTGTGTGTGTGTGTGTGTCTCTCTCTTTCTCTCTCCCCCCTCCCAGTGGAGTTGTATTGTCTCTCGGCCGACAGTGCAGATGCAGGAATTTAAGTGACGTGTTCAGAAATGCGGCCAGTGAGTCGACCCAACTGGACTGACTGGTTTTTATAATGCAATCACAATCTTACACCCACACACACACAGACGATAGAGTGTATTGTGTCTGCTGGAGGTCGGCCGGCCCTCACTGACCTGAAGGAAGACAGGAAGTGGTGTCTCTCTCTCCTGACCCTATTTTAAGGCGCTGCATCAACAAAAAGGGGGAAGTTGTGAATGTCAAAAAACAGAAACAATGAAAGAGTTAGAAAATAAAAGTTTAGTGTTCAACTTACTCAACAGGTTCAATTCAAACAAATTGCTTTAGACACATTATACTTTTTGGCTATTCAATGCAAGCATCTAGGAGGGAGGAGGAGCAGGAAGAGGAGGAGAAAGAATAAGAGGAGGATGAATGAGGGGCGTAGCTACAGCCGGGGTTTCACAAATTGGAAGTTGCTTCCAGCTCATATCTGAAAAACAATGTTTTCTCCATCAATGAATAGCAAAGAACTAAAGACCTCAGACACACATTACACCAACTCCTCTGCACCAATAGGAAGCCTAGAGGAATCTGCAAGCGAAGACTCATCCAATCACTGACTGGCCGCCATGTGACCATAAATGCAACTGATTTGGGGAAACTTTCAGTCTAATCTTCGCGCGTGTGTGTGTGTGTCACAGACGGCTACAGCT
>NW_027466156.1:1805000-1862500 GCF_046127955.1 Nelusetta ayraudi
GTTTAGACTTTGAAATGCTTGTGAACTCGGAGTGCACCTGGGAGGACTGGAGTGCACCGCCAGGGGGCGTCAGGGGGGAGGGAGGCGCATTATGAAGAGTTTAGAGTCGAAAAGAATGCACTGGGAAAAAAGAAGAAGATAAAGAAAAAGGAGAAAGCACACAGCAGAGGGCGCTATAGCGCATTGAAGGAGTGGTGGTGCACGGCGGCAGGCTACGGGTGGAAAATGGTGTACTACAAAGGGCGTAGGGTGCTGTTTGAGACCGAAGCCTCCGTGGCCGCTGGGCAAAAAGTCAACTAACAAAAATCCAAAATGGTGTTGTTTGTACAGAACTAACAGCTGCTAAGTGACCGCTAACAGCTCTCTGTCGTTGTTTGTAATAAACTTCATTTTTCATCCAAAAAAACCCTGAACCTGGTTGTTTTTGTTTTGTTTTACAAATTTGTGAAGGCTGACACAAACAGTTTTTGTTTGTGACAGAGCACAAAAAAAACCTCTAATTGGCTCACATGCATCGTTTTAGTTTCAATGACCCATAAAAACAATTAAAATTCCCTCTTTATCAGAACTTGCAGAGAATTTGATCTCCACTCGCCTCCCAAAGGCAAGCTGTTAAAAAAACGACTGATAAAGGAAAACAAGACTCGCTGTTCATTTGTGAATAAATCAGATAAACATCAGATTCACACATCTTAATAATCACTTTAGTGACTTCACGTCAGCTCATCCAGCTCAGATAAACACAACATGTTCCTCAGTGTTGCAGCATGAGTGGGGTCACTGTTGCACATTAACTAACGGCGACCTGCAGACAACAGCCCCTGATAGTGGCAGCTGTAAACGCTGTAAACTCATTTAGCCAATTAGAGATATGCCAGGGTCTGAAGGTCCATGACTATCTCTGCACACCTCAGCCAGGTACCAGACCCACAAAGCACAGCAAATGTGTTAATTATTGATGAGCGCTGGAGAAAAATAAATTGTGGCAAAAAAAACAACAAAAAAAAACCAATGCAATTATGAAGGCAGCAGTACACAGTTCTGGAGAGTATTATATACTTTTCAATGCCTTTCGGTTTTGTGTTTCATATATATATACATACTGTATGTGTATATACATATGTATATATATATATATATATATATATATATATATATACATAGACGTGTATAAACCACACACAGGTATAAAGTGCAAAAAGTGACATGACAGCCACCGGGTCGCACAGATAATGTACGGAAGGCAGATAATTTGTAGATGTTTCAGCCCCAGTTGTTGCTTATCACGACAATACGTTTGAGTCAGCAGGTTCACCACCAGACGGTTGCAATGGAAGTGAAATGAAATTGTCGCACAAACACTTTGATTGATGAAAAGACGGAGCAAAAACGCTAAAAGACGCCAAACAGCTTTCTCTACTGCTGACTCCGCCCCCTTCCCATCTCACACCAATCAGGAGCCTGGAGCTTTTCCCAACAGGTTCCCAACTGGCAACAATGAAATCTGAGCGGCCTACTTTGAACCATGTTCCAACAGATGTGTCGGGTCCCATGACCTTTAGCAGTGGGATTCACAAAATGACTTGCTGACTATGAAAAAGTAAAACTCTAAAGTGCATCTGATGATGGCCCTCTGGAGTCTGGTTCTGCCCTAGGTTTCTTCCCACAGGGGAGTTTTTCCCAGCCACTGTCGCATCTTGCTTGCTCCGGGGGCCCGGTTGGTTCTCTCTGATTGTATAAAGTGCTTTGAGACGCCTTTGGTTGTGATTTAGCGCTGTACAAATAAAAGTTTATTATTATTATTATTATTATTATTATTATTATTATTATTATTATTATTATTATTATTATCTCACCGTGAGCTCTACAGAACTAACCCACCCCCCTAAAAAAAAAAAAGAAAAAAAAGAAGTTGTAGCATTCACGTGATCTGATCTATAATGTGTGACACATATGCCACCATTGACAGATAGAGGGCAGCAGCAGCAGCAGGACCTCCTTCTCTGCTGCGCCACTTGTGAAAGTGGGCAGAAGTTTACAGCGGTTACATAAGTTCCAGGTGGGAGCAGACGGGTCGCCATGCACGACTCCTGTGGATCCTCCGCCACTGCTGTGTTGCTGTGCGCCGGTGACGTCACTGGCTATATAAGGAGCGAGGTGAGGCGGCCGTCGGACTTCACTCGCCTGACTCCCCACTTCCGCAGACGCTCCGCTCGCCCCGCGGCCACCATGCAGTCCGTGTTCGCCAAGAACGGATCCGAGACCCCTGAGCCCGTGGCCGCCAAAGTGAGCGGTGAGTGCGCAACCGGGACCGGGGTTTTGAAACCGCGGTGAAGGAAGGAAGGAAGGACTTGCTGGACACTTGCTGGCAGGAGTTGCGTGGTGTTGTTTTGAAAGTGGAAGTTTTTAGCCTTTCATGGAAAATAACACTAGGGACGTTTCTACAGGGGGTCCAGGCTGGGGGGCGCAGACTGGGGCTCAGAAGAACTCAGACACGGAAGATTTACTTCTGTTTCTATCTGTTTCTATCTTCTGTTTCTTCTTCTTCTTATAACAACAACAACAACAACAACAACAACAACAACAACAACAATAATAATAATAATAATAATAATAATATGATGATGATAATAATAATAACAATAATAATAATAATAATAATAATAATAATAATATGATGATGATGATGATGATGATGATGATAATAATAATAATGATAATAATAAACTTTTATTTGTACAGCGCTAAATCACAACCAAAGGCGTCTCAAAGCGCTTTATACAATCAGAGAGAACCAACCGGGCCCCCGGAGCAAGCAAGATGCGACAGTGGCTGGGAAAAACTCCCCTGTGGGAAGAAACCTAGGGCAGAACCAGACTCCAGAGGGCCATCATCTGCCTATGAGTAGTTGGGGTGAAATACAATAATAGAGGAGAGACAGAGAAAGAGAGAAAGGAGCAGAGTGAGCCAGGGTGGCAGACAGGACAGAGTGAAAAACAGATACACCAACCAGGCATTCACAAAACGGATATAGACTTCTTTTTCTCATTATTATTATTATCATTATTATTATTGTTGTTGTTATTATTATTAGTAATAATAATAATAATAATAATAATCCCTAAGACAGCTGGGATAGGCTCCAGCAGACCCCCATGACCCTGAATAGGAATAAGCGGGTATCGAAGATGGATGGATGGATGGATAATAATAATAATAATAATAATAATAATAATAATAATAATAATAATGATAATAATATGTAGCTGAGCCGGTACTATCACAAACGGGTTCTTCAGTATTTGTTTTTAAGTGTGGTCTGGAGCCAAATCTCACTCTGACATGAGAAGCAGCATCATGAGGAGGGAGGGGGAAGCACTTTGAACACACCGACCTTGTTTATTATGTTCAATTCTGCTCAGACATGCTTCCGCTCATCGATTTGATGCAGACACAGTTATAGAACGGCGTTAGGCGGCGCCCTACAAATCTTAATTCCATCTGTGCAGCACCTAATCAATTTGCCATTTCAAAAGAAAGAAAAAATTAGTTCAGCCAGTGAAACTGTTCTGATAATTGCAGGATAATTGATTGTATTCCATCGCAGTCACTGGCAGAATTCACACCTTCTCTTGACGGCTCGATGTCTTCATGGATATTTCACAGGATCATCGTGATAAAAGGGCTCTGCAGAGTATCTTAATTTTATCTAAATGTTTACTCCGATGCGTTCTCTCCATATAAAGATAAGAAAATCTCTCCTTGGCAAAGGGAGTCACGCTGTCTTGCGAGATAAAGTCGTGATCTTTGTCAGGCACAAACATTATCTTAATGTATCTGTAAAACACAGAGTGTCAAGCTTGTGACCTTTGCCCTGTAGGCTCCATCCCATCCTGGCTGCAGGGCACCCTCCTGAGGAACGGCCCAGGACTCTTCTCGGTGGGCGACTCCGAGTACAACCACTGGTTCGACGGCCTGTCGCTCATCCACAGCTTCACCTTCAGCGATGGTATGTCGGGACTCGACACGAGGGGGAGAAAAAATTAATTAAATTAAATTAAAGGTCCAGTGTGTAATATATGGCTTGATTTATAATTTTTATTTAGGTAAAAGCTCAATATATTGCCATTAAATACATTAATTAATGTGTATAATCACAGTACAATAAAAGTAATGTGGTTTCCCTACCCTAAGAACAGTTCTTATTTATATATAAGAATATACATAGAAGGTTCTTGCTCCTAGTGCTTGCGCCACCATATTTTTAAGGTAGCCTGGTGTGGACAATCCAGCTGCCTGACTGCACGTTTGGTAATTAGGGTGACTTGCTCTCGTCTTCAAATAAACCAACAAAGAAGGTGGATGATCCAGGTGTGCAGGCCACCGTAGCTCACTGGCAAGCTCAGGAGTGCGAGGGAGAGTGAAAGATCCTGCAGTCTAATCTATATATCACTCTAATATGTAACCAAATAATATCACTCTTTCCTCTTTAAAATCTCCAAATATTCCACACTTAATCTTTAAAGCAATCAAACTGTCAAACTGTGTGACAGCAAACGTCTCTGGTTTCAGGGGAGGTGACCTACCGAAGCAAGTTCCTGAATAGCGACACCTACAGGAGGAACACCAAGGCCAACCGCATCGTGGTCTCCGAGTTCGGAACCATGATCTACCCGGATCCCTGCAAGAATATATTCTCCAGGTACGGACCGTTCCTAATGTGATACGTCGATGTGATTGACCCACTTCTCATTGTCCCAACCTCTGAGCAGGGCGTTCACGCACCTCTCTAACATCATCCCCGACTTCACCGACAACAACCTGATCAACATCATCCGCTACGGGAAGGACTACTATGCCTCGTCCGAGATCAACTACATCAACCAGATCGACCCGGCCACTCTGGAGACGATGGGCAGGGTGAGTTAACAGCGCTGGGTTTGACTTGAACTGTAAAAAATTCATTTTAAGAAGAAAATAAAATCACCAACCCGGATTCCACTCCTCCGGCATCAACCTCCAGGTGAACTACAGGAACCACATTGCGCTGAACTTAGCGACGGCTCACCCTCATTACGACGATGAAGGCAACACCTACAACATGGGCACCGCCATCATGGGTCTTGGGCGGCCCAAGTATGTCATCTTCAAGGTGCCGCCTCACAGCGCAGGTATGACCTTCACAGCTAAAAAGTCTTTGTCTAGAAATAATGAAATAAAAAAAGTAAGAAAATTTGGAAAAGAAAGAGTGTTTAATGTTGAATCTCAACATGAGAAATAAGAAAATCTATTTTACAGCAAAAATTAAATATATATACATAAATATATGTATATATATATGTGTAAATATACATATATACACACATATATATGCATATATATATGTGTGTATATATACATATATATCCGCCCCTAGCAAATTTAAATATTTTATTTGTTGCTCTTGTAATTGATGTTTTTGCTTATAATAATAATATTTTAAAAAAAAGTGAACTCTGAGAAGAACTTATAGACAACAAACACTAGCACGCTAACAGCTAGCACGCAGGTACAGGAGCTTGAGTCTGGCGCCACCTTCTGTCCACCCAGGTAAAGACGGCAGGAAGACGGCGCTCCGCAACGTGGAGCAGCTGTGCTCAGTGCCTTTCCGCTCCTCGCTGTACCCAAGCTACTTCCACAGCTTCGGCATGACTGAGAACTACATCGTGTTCGTGGAGCAGCCCTTCAAGCTGGACATTCTCAAGCTGGGCACGGCCTACTTCCGGGGAGTCAACTGGGGCAACTGCCTCAAGTTCGACAAGGATGACATCGTGAGTGGGAACAGCGGCTACTTTCACTGAGGAGTCAAATCCTCGTGTGGCAAGGAATGAGAACACATATGTCATTTATTTTATTTTGTTCCCCCTGGCAGACTTTGTTCCACGTGATCAACCGGACGACGGGCAAGGCACTGTCGACCCGCTTCTACGGCGACGCCCTGGTAGTCTTCCACCACATCAACGCCTACGAGGAGGATGGCCACCTGGTGTTTGACATGATCTGCTACCGCGACAGCAGCCTCTATGACATGTTCTACATCCAGAACTTCCGCCAGGAGATCAGTGGCTTCATCGAGACCAACAAGGACATTTTCGCCGCGCCCATCTGCAAGAGGTTCGTCCTGCCACTCAACGTCAACAAGGTAAGTTTTTTTGCAGTTACATCATATAGACATTATAAATATGGGTATGAGTACTACAAACAAACAAAAACTATTTGATGAAGTCAGAAATCCAAAGCACGGAAGCCCCGAGCAACGCGTCAAACTTTGTCCTCCGTTAGAATATGTTTTTTTCAATTAATTTCACATTGGGGAAATTTGCATTACATACATTACAGCAACACCATAGTGCAAAGATGAGAAGAAATATATAAATTGAAAGAATAAAGAAAGAAAATAAATGGAAAAAAATAATTTCAAAAAACAATTAACTGGTAAAATTTACCATGGCCATGCTTTCCAGGATTCTCCCAAAGGTTTTAACCTGGTGACTCTGACTGACACCACAGCAACTGCGGTGTTGGAGGAGGACGGCGGCATCTACTGTCAGCCAGACGTACTGTTTGAAGGTTGCTCCTCTACCACTCATTTACTGCATACTGACCTCTTCTTTAACCAGTTGGACAAAGTTTGTTTTGGTTACCTCTCTCTCTCCTAAGGTCTGGAGCTGCCTGGCATCAACTACAAGTTCAACACCAGAAAGTACAGATACTTCTACGGCTCCAGGGTAGAGATGAACCCTCAGCCCTGCAAGGTTGGGTCACTGCTCATTCACAAAGTGCACATTCTGCAATGGTTATCCTAATTTTATCATCAATATTGATACTTTGTGTGGGTCCAGGAACTTTATGTTCATACCAATATGTATAATCCTAATTAATTCATCATCGAGACAGTAAATGCAAAATAGATAAATAAATAAACAAATAAAAAAATCACACTGAAAACCAACATGGAGAAGAGACACAGGCTTTGACGTTAGCAGGACATTGGAGTGCTTTGGATGCACCGGCAGCAGCAGGGCGGGGAGTCCCGCCTCAACTCTGCAGCAAACAAACATAAACACACCTGCATCTCAACGGGACTAACTAGGGCCAAACAGGAAGTGCGAAGTCAGCAGGTAGTGGGAAAAATGAAGAGGGATAAGGGCACTTTCAAAATAAAACCGGAACTAATCGGAACTTTATCTTCAATGATATTAAAATCAGATGTGATGTGTTGAGGAAACACCTAACTTTGCCCAACCTCAACATTTCCTATAAGCAGGTGAAGGAAAAGCCAGTGTGAGAGCTTAAACATATATGGTTTCATGGCAATTTTTGAAATCCAACAGATTCAGGGGTAGATTTTTGATTTTCTTTTTTCCGCTGACAGCTGGCGAAGGTGGACGTGGTGACCAGGAAACACTGTGAGTGGCGGCAGGAGGCGTGTTTCCCCTCGGAGCCGGTGTTTGTCGCGTCTCCGGGAGCCGTGGAGGAGGACGACGGTGAGTAAGGATGTCCTCCATTTATCTGAACAACCAGTCGCAGCACATTTAAGACAACACTCCTCCTATATCTCTTCCCCTCCTTCCCCTCCCTCATCTTTACCTGTAGGTGTCATCCTGTCCTCGGTCATCTCGCCCGACCCCAACGTCTCACCCTTCCTGCTTGTCCTGGACGCCCGGACCTTCACGGAGATCGCCCGGGCCTCCATCCCGGCCAGCGTCCACCAGGACCTGCACGGCCTCTTTATCCCCGCCCCCCAATGATTGACCGCCGCCACTTCCTGGTTCCAACCACCTGACTGACCTTTACCGACCCTGTGTGGAAGCTCTTTTAATATAGTGAAATTGAAAATGTTGTTTTAGGCAAAGTGTAATACTATATTAAAATGTTTTATACAAAACCTCTGTGAAAAATCTTTACATTTTCACATTTGCTTTATTTTTTTTTAAAGCTAATTCTGGATCAGGTAACTTAAGACAGTCACCAACATTTCAATATTCCAACATTCTGAAGAGTCTCTCTATTAAGATGATGGTATAGAATTTTTAATTTTCATAAAAAACCTTTGACATTTATTTATTTTACCACTCACCCCCCCCCCCCCCCAACGTGTTTCATCAAAATAAAAGACCTGTTGAATAGTAATAAGATGGGAAATACTTCTGTCCTTCAGGAAGCAAACCACCACAAAAAGTTTTTAATTAAATTCTCTTTTATTCTCTTCAACCTCTGCAACCTGGGACATAATTCAGAACCAAAAGCCAAAGTGCAGTTGACATTTATTTCCTGCGAGCTTCTGTACCTTTACATCCTCCTTTTTATTTATTCATTTTTAAACATTTCCAAAGATGCCGAGATCGTCGCCTTGCCGATAAGAAGATGGAACAAAAAGCCTCGCACGGGAAAATGAAACGGCTGCAGTTGAACTTCCTGTCGCAACAAACGGCTGCAAAATCTTCACACCATTGTTCGCGTCAACGCATTATTCCGGCGACGGCTGCAGCAGAAACAGTTTAAAACTCGAACTCGACGGACGGCGCCGCCCCATCTGTTGAGTCTCTCAAGGTGGCGCCGTATTTCTTTTTTTTTCTTTGTTTTTTTCCTTTTTACATTTTTTTTTTTAAATTCCTGCCGCCTCCATGATTGAACGTCCTGGGCAAGGAAAGAAATGCTCCCTCCTCCTGCCTCCGCACTCCACGGCCCGTGCTACAGCTTCTCCCATAATGCACCTGGTCCTGGCTGAGCTCTCTTGCTGCAGCAGCGTCAGTCTGAGAGAGGACGTGGGCAGAGCCTTGGGACGCCGCGCGGCTACCATCAATCGGAGCAAAGAAAAATAACACAACGTCGATTCTGAAGAACAGGCACGTTGGAATATTGTGTGTGTGTGTGTGTGTGTGTGTGTGTGTGTGTGTGTGTGTGTGTGTGTGTGTGCGCGTGCGCGTGTGTGTGGGGTCAAGACGATCACTGTTTACAACAGTGGCTAAAAAACTGGTTCGTTTCTCACAGAAAAACACTTTTTAAGTTACTTTTTTCCTCTTTCGTTCCTTCCGTCGTCATCTCTGAGGGGAAGAAGAGTGTCTGCCTGTGTGATGTGTGTGTACGAGCGTGTGTGTGTGTGTTAATCTGTGTTGTCTAGGCCCCGCCCCCTCCATCAATCCCTCAGATGATCTCGAAGGTCTTCTTCAGTTCCATGATGAGCTGCCAGTCCGTCTTCTGCATCTCGTCCCTGAACCAGTTCTTCAGGGCGTCGATGGAGGCCCGAGTGATCTGCAGCGGTGACGACATCACACAGTCAACCCACGACAAAAACACGGCAAAGAAAATGAAAAGAAGACGAGAGGTTTCTGGCTGCTGGTGAACGGGTCCTCGCCTTGCTGACAATGATGTCGGTGGCCTCAAAGTGGCGGCCGTACATCTTGGGCGACTCCCCGGGGATGGGCTCGATCTTCACGCACACCTCCTGGCCCTTCTTGGCCGAGTCCACCGATTTATGGTTCATCTCGATGCTGGTGACCACACCAATGTCCACGAACTGGAGCCCAAACCGACATTTAGCTATTCAGTAACTTAAAGGTCCAAGTTTACAAAGTTTGCCCTGATTTATACATTTTCATATTGGTGAAATCCTAATATACTGCCATGGTAAAATACATGAATAAAGGTGTATAATCGTAGTAGAGTAAAAGTCATTTGGTTTTCCTACCTATAGAACGGTTCTTATATATTTATTTATTTATACATAAGAATATACACAAAGTAGGGCCTTGCTCCCAGTTATCTGCCGTCTTGTACCGCCATATTTCTAAGGAAGCCACAGCGCGTTTCATATCCAGAGTCTCACTGGCGTCCTCAAACGAAGAAGGTGGTGGACAAGGTAGTTCACTGGAAAGCTCGGGAAAGGGAGGGGGAACGGAAGAGCACCGCACATCTAAAACGTAACCGCTTGATGTTGGTGTTTCTTCTCAAAATCTACAAATATCACACACTAACCCTGAAAAAATAAAATAATAATTCCACCGATGAGATTTTTGAGCGTCTCACCCCTTTACTGGGCACGCAGAGCGGCGTGCCCTGCTTGAGGACACCGCCCTCGATGATCACACCCATCACGATGGGGTCCCTGGAGTTGAAGATGAACTGCGGGAGAACCTTCACCTTGGCAGGGAACACGGCCACGTGCCTGTCCAAAAACGAGGAAGCAACGGTGGGGGATTAGTTGGGCGGGATCGGGGGCGGAGGCGGGGCTGCGTCCCGTGTGCTCCTCCTACTTGAACTCCTCCTGCTTGGCCTTCTTGTAGTCCTCCCGATACTTGGTGAAGGCGTCAAAGAGGTGGTAGATGATCTCGGCCGCGAAGACCCGCACCCCCAGGCTGTCGGCCATCTCCTGGCTCTCCCGCTCCACCTTCACGTCGAACGCCAGGATCACCGCAAACCTGCACACATGCATACACACACCAGCACAGGTTTAGGGTTTGTGAGTGGGGTCACATGACCCGAGCCGTGTTCCCAGATGAAGAGACGCACTGAGGGTCGTGCTCCAGCATCGCCGACGCCTTCATCACGTCCCTCTTGTGAACGGGGCCGATGTTGATCCCCGCGTACTGCGGACACACACACACACACACACACACACACACATCAAACACATCCATTCAGAAGTCAAAGGTCACCCGGACTGTGTTCCCAGAGTGGCTGGTTACTCACAGAGACTTTGGACGTGCGCAGGAACTCCAGCAGGGCCTCCAGGGAGCCCAGCGTGGACGCCTGCACGTATACGCCCTTCTCCTCCAGCTTGATGGAGCTCAGCGTCTGTCGCAGCTCCTTCACCAGCTCGTCCTGGGAACAGCAACCAGTCAGTCAGTCAGCTGGGAGTGTCACGTCATGTCATGTCACGGTCTCCCCCACGTATAAAACACAGGCCGCCTCCTCCTCCTCACCCTCAGCACAGGAACCTCGTCCTCCTTGTGAGCCACCAGCAGGGGGAGCCCTGCCAGCGCCTTCTCCAGGTCTTTGCCCAGAATCTTCACGCCCTGAGACGTTGACACCTCCTTGTGCTTCTCATACTGGCTCTGCAAATAAATAAATAAATAAATAAATGAATGAATGAATGACATCACAGACAAAAAATAATCCTCTCAATACACACACAAAAAAAATTCTAGAAATCAATGTCAAACTCAATGTTGTAGTTGTCTGGGCTTTTTTGGGGGGAATTGTATACTTATTTGGAAGGGACAGGCAAACAGTACTGTATAGTAGGAACAAAAGAAATGAAAATGAAAGTCCTTCCACTTTTGTTTGTTTGAGTCCTGGTAGTGTGTAACACTTGTCACCAGTGCAAAATCATCAAAAGTTTAAAATGATACTGAAGATTCTCAGTTTTGCACTCCTTCGAGCTTTGCATACCCCAGTCTCACTAGTAACTTCAACTTCAAGCTGTCGGCGCTTTTATTTTGAAATGGTGGCTACCTTGACTCGGAGCTCCTTGAGCGGCGGCGGCAGCAGCAGCCCTCGGATCTGCGTGACGATGGGGCCCTCCACGCCGGGCACGATGATGGTCTCGCCCTCCCGGAGACGCCCGTTGATAAGGATCACGTCTATCGTGGTGCCCATGCCGGGCAGAGCCTTCACCTGGGGTCGCACACAAACACACACACACACACACCTGGTCAGGTGCGTCCCACCATTTGGAAAGGAGGGTGGCGGGGGGCTCCCTCACCTCCATGACCTGAGCCCGCAGCTCGTCGCAGTGGGCCAGGCGACGTGCCAGCATGGTCTGGGTGAGCTCCACCAGCAGGCCGATCAGGTTGCCCATCCCATCGCCACTGTGGGCCGAGGTGGGCACCAGCGACACAAAGGTGCGGGGGTCCTTGTTCTCGTAGAAGAGGGCGGCGTTGAGACCCTGAGGAGGAAGAGGAGGAGTAGGAGGAGTGGGGGATCAGCTCAGCTGGTTTTAAAGTTTCACACATTATCTTTCAAGGTGACAATGAGTAAAAAAAAAATAAATCTATAAACAGTGGCGACACCTGCTGGGCAAACTCCACAATGACAGCCTTGGCCCTCTCGTCAAACTCGTCCTTGGTGTTTTTCTTCTGCTTCTTCAGCGTGGCCACCACGTCTGTTTCGGGGCTCTTCTTCCAGTCGTACAGACGGTCGATCTGACGGGGGCGAGATAAGGGAGAGAAGGGAGGGCGGTGAGGGAGGACAGGAAGAGGAAGAGGACGTAGCTGAGAGGTTGGAGAGACATACCTTGTTGAGGGCAACGATGAAGGGACACTTCTTCTCCTTGAGCAGGTTGATGGACTCCAGCGTCTGCGGCTCCAGGCCGTGCATGATGTCCACCACCAGGATGGCGATGTCGCACAGCGAGCTGCCGCGGTTCCTCAGGTTGCTGCAGGAGCCCAGAGGGGGAGAAGTTCAACATCTCTCATCTACTGATCGACTACACATCAGATTCCCGTCCCACAAGGTGGGCCGAGCGTCTTCCTGAACGCATCACATGATGTGTTGCTAATTGGTACGCCCTCCTCTTTATACTCCTTGCTCTTTTTGTGTGTGTGCGTGTGTGTGTGTGTGTGTGTGTGTGTGTGTGTGTGTGTGTGTGTGTGTGTGCGCGCGCGCGCGCGTTACCTGAAGGACTCGTGTCCCGGCGTGTCGATGATCAACATGCCAGGGATCCTCAGGTTTTCTCTTTCAAACTGCATAAAGATAAAGGGGAAAAAAAGATTTAGTGAGACAGACTTAGAATCAATATGTACACACCAGTGTATGTGTGTGTGTGTGTGTGTGTGTGTGGCCGCACGTTTTTGACCATCTTGGTCTGCTCCTCGATGGTCTCCCTGGGGACGTTGGTGGCTCCGATCTGCTGTGTGATCCCTCCGGCCTCGCCGTCCTGGACGTTGGTGTGTCGCAGCTGCATGCACAAATTTCACAAAATTGTCATAAACACAAACATACAACTGGTACCGGTGTCGAGGTATCGGCACATATTTTATGACTATGGGTAGAGTGCTGCACCCCAATACTGGTAATAATAATAATAATAATAATAATAATAATAATAATACATTTTATTTAAAGGCGCCTTTCAGGACACTCAAGGTCACCGTACAGAAAAAGAACAGTAAAATTGAACACACAAACACCATGAGACAAAGTTAAAATCAAGAATTCTGCTGCAACAAATACAATTAAAGTAAATAAACCCGTTTAAAAAAGTGGGATTTCAGACGAGATTTAACAATGGCCAAACAGTCAGTGTTTCTGATGTCTGGGGGGAGGGAGTTCCAGAGGCGAGGGGCAGAGCGGCTGAAGGCTGGAACCCATGGTGGGCAGACGGGATGGGTGCATGTGAGAGAAATGGATGAAGCTGACCTGAGTGCGGGAAGTGAGTTGCAGTAATCAAGGCGAGAGGTAACCATAATCACTGTACTGGCATTGCATTTTTTTTTCCTTTTCAATTCACTGATTTAATTTCTGTGTGGTTATTATGAAGTTTTTTGCGGTAGCGACAGCGGGCGACCCTCAGGTTCTTATTTGTTTGTTCACTGTTCTTGTGAACTGTTTGACTCACTCATAATTTAAGTTGTCTTGAAGTTCACTTTCAAAAAAAATTAAAAAATAAGTAATAATAATAATAATAATAATAATAATGATAATAATAACTCTCTCCGTGGCAGTCTGCCCACCGGCCACTAGATGGCGCTGAATGCACGCTCACCTTGTCCAGGATCTTGGTCTTGCCCGTGTCGACGTGTCCCAGCACGCACACCACCGGCGCCCTCAGCTTGTCCACGTCGATGTTCTTCAGGTTCTCTGCTCGCCGTTTCTGTGGAGGAGCGCGGATCCTTTCAGTCAGAGATGAGGAGGCTGGGAGGGGGAGGGGAAGGAGGAGACCACCTCCACTCTCTCACCTCAATCCTCCGCTTGGCCCGCTCGTACAGCTGCTCCTCCTTGGTCCGCCCTTCGTCGTCCTCGCCGTCGCTGCTCTCGCAGACGCTCTCCTTGGCCGTCCTCCTCTTGGCCGTGGTTGCCGCCTCCTTCTCCTTCACCTCCTCCCCCTCCTTATCACTCTCTCCCTCCTCCTCCTCGTCTTCGTCGTCGTCCTCCTCTTCCTCGTCGTCCTCCTCGTCCTCATCCTCGTCCTCCTCGTCGCTGCCTGCGGGCTGAGGAGGTGCAGCCGTGTCCTCCTTCACCTCGATGTGGACCTTCTTCAGGTCTGACACAGGAACAGGAAGTGTTTCAGTGATAATAATAATAACTATAATAATTACAATAATTAGAGGAAGAGGAAGAGCAGTGATACCAATACCAGCATTGATACAAGGGTTACTGTACTTGTAAAATAAAAAACACCAATAGCAGTTGTATATGTATGTATATGACAATTTTGTTAAATTTGTGTTGTGTACTGTAGTGAAATGCAAGTATGAGTTGGGAATACCCCCGAGTTTTACATCTATAGGGCGCTACATAAGGTCGGGTCAGCTACAGCGCCCCCTGTCTTCAGTTGTGGAGGAGTTTAAAGTTGCCAAATGCAGACTTTCCCTGATATATAGGGACTCCCAAGATCAACTCATCAGGGAAGCAGGAATAAGAACAAGATCCGGCAGGAAGTGGGCCGCCAGCACCGCCATTAACCAGGCAGAATCTTCTCTCAAGACCAGGGATACCATCGGAAGTCCCTGCACTGGAAGACCGGGTCTGGGAACATCACATTTCCAGCAGTGGTCCAAGTTCACTCCCAGGGAAAGGAGGAGACCATGATCCAGGATGAAGTTCGGAATCTTGAGGAAGAAGGAAGAAGAGCTAAATCCGTCGAGCTCGCGACTCAAGGTGCCTGGACCAGGTGGAACCTTCCCAAGAGGACCATCACGTGGAGTGAACTGTGGAGGCTGGAGCCTTTTCGTATCTCGTTTCTGCTCCGAGCAGTGTACGACACCTTACCGACCCCAGTCAACTTGCATAGGTGGGGAATGAGGGAGGACCCGCTGTGCAGGTTGTGTGGCAGTAAAGGGACCATGGCGCACATTCTTTCAGGGTGCAAAACAGCATTGACCCAGGGAAGATACAGGTGGCGCCATCACAAGGTGTTGGCACTGCTCGCAGACATCTTGGAGCAAGAGAGGAGAAAGAAACATGCAGCCAAAACCAGACCACAGCCGAGCACCATCACCTTCGTGAAAGACGGTCATAGACCAGTTGTCCAAGGCCAAGCCAGGCAAAACCTCCTGCAGTTGGCCCAGGGTTGGGAGATGGAGGTCGACCTGGGGAGGAAGCTCCACTTCCCAGAGGCAGTACTGTCCACCACTCGGAGACCAGACATAATTATGTGGTCCCCAGAGGGAAAGAAAATCATCCTGGTGGAACTAACTGTCCCGTGGGAGGAGGGCTGTGAGGAAGCGGCAGAGAGAAAGAAAACCAAGTACCAACAACTTGCCCAGGATTGCCGGGACAAGGGGTGGACAACACGGCTGGTGACAGTGGAAGTTGGATGTCGAGGATTCCCTGCGCAATCTGTGTGGAATCTGATGACAAAGGTCGGGTTGAGAGGCCACTTGAGGAAAACAGCCGCTCGTAGGTTGGGAGAAGCGGCAGAGAGAGCCTCCTGTTGGCTCTGGCATAAAAGAGAGGACAACGGCTGGAAGCCTGGTTGAGAGGGGCAGTGATCTGGCCAATCACGGCTGACCCGCCAACCGGAGAGTGTTGTGGTTAAGGGTCGAAAGACTTGATGAACGTCGGAGACCACCTGATGACCTCTCGTCCAGGCCAAGGCTTTATCCGTTAGAAATGGATTAGAATCGCATCTTTGATGTATTTACAGTGCTCTACTCATTCTGTAAAAATGTGGCATCGGTGCATCACTGAGAATAATGACAATAATAATTATGATAAAAATAATAATAAGTAAAAAAATAATGATAATGTTGAGAATAATAATAACATTGGAATGGATGTGCAGATGTTCTGCGACTGACCTTTCTCCTCGTCGGTGGCGATGGCCTCCCAGTCGTCCACGGCAGCATCGGGTTTCTCTACTGCACAAAAAGACAAACAGACGAGATGATGTCATCACAGGAAAGGCCGAGCGGTCAGACTCCTCCTCCTTCTCCTCCACTTCCTCCTCTCACCTAGCTCCTGGCTCTTGGGCTTGGCCTCCGTCTCCATGGCAACAGGTTCTGGAGTCTCTGAGGTGGGCGAGGTCACCTCTGAGGTTTCTGTGAGAAAAGAGGGAGAAGGGGGGCGGGGTTATGGGTGACTACTGCAGGTGCTGGAGGAAGAAAAGTGGGCGGTACCTTCTGGAGTGTTGGCGTTGGGCTTCTTCTTCCACTTGGACCCATACACTGGTTTCTTCTTTGGCATGGAGTCTTTGGACGGCACTTCCACACCTGGGAGCACAGACAGCCGTTAGCCGGCGGCGGCCACCACAAAGGCAGAAGAAGAGGAAGAGGAAGAAGAAGAGGAAGAAGAAGTAGAGGAACCAGCCAGTTCCTGGTTCCTGGTCCTTACCCTGCGCCTGCAGCACCTTCAGGGTGGCCTCTGCTCGGGCCCGGGCCTCTCTCTGGGCTTTGGTCAGCAGCTTGCCCTCCTTCTTCAGCCGCTCCTTGCGCTCCTTCTCTTTCTGCTTCTTCTTCTCCCGGCGCTCCAGCTCCAGGCGCTCCTGAAAGGTGAAAAGGTCAGCGCCGAGGCTTCAGGCTGAGACCGTGGGGGGGTGGGGGGGTGAGGGGGTCCCACCTGCTCCAGCCGCTCCCTCTCCAGCTCCTCCAGCCTCCTCTGCCGCTCCTCCTCCTCCCTCTTGGTGCGCTCCTCCTCCTGCAAACACCACGACTCTTCGTCAGACACGGCAGGTCGTCCCGCGGACCACGTTACCCAGAATCCAGCTGCCTCACCTCCTTCATCTTGGCCAGGGCTTCTTGCATGGCCTTCACCGTGGCCTTGCTGGGGCCCTTCTTCTTGTCCTTATCCTTCTCCTCCTTCTCCTTCTCCCCCTTCTTCTTCTTCTTGTCCTTCTTCTTCTTGTCTCCCTCGGCTTCATCTGGAGGAAGACAAAGTGGGACAAGGTCAATTTTTTTTGTCCAATCAGGACTAAGGTGACAGAAAATTGCATGAAAGGCTTGAATAACTGAGTTTAATTGCACTAAAAAATATTCACTGTTAAAACAGGAAGTGCTGCCTCACCTTCAGCTCCGGCCTCCGCCCCTTCCACCTCTTCTGCCGCTGCAGCAGGTGGCACCGGCTGGGTGGGCGGGGCCTCTGCAGGCGCCTGCTCCGCCTCCTTCTTGGCCTCGGGCGCCGCCTCCTTCTGCTTCTTCTGCTTCAGCCGCTCCTCCTCCTTCTTCTTCTTGTCGCGCTCCTTCTTCTCAGCCCTCTTCTGCGCCGCCGTCTTCATCTTGGAGCCACCGCCCTCCTCGCCCTCCTCGTCCTCGTCCTCCTCCGCCGCCACCACCTCCTTGCCCTTTTTGTTCTTCTTCTTCTTGTCCTTCTTGGAGGCAAACTCGTCATCCTCCTCCGAGTCATCCTCAGCCTTCCCACCTCCTCCTCCTCCTCCTCCTCTACTCACGTCCTCGTCCTCGTCCTCGGATACCGAGGCCTTCTTGCATCCTTTCTTACCCTCTTTGGTTTTGACACGAGAGCGGGAGCCGCTGTCGTCGTCAGAGTCTGAGGGGGGAGCGGCAGGGGCCTCCTGCAGGAGGAAATAGGAAGGATCAGTACGGGCACCCAGGAGGGACAAAGGTCACATGTGCGTGTTTCCCACCTTCTTGGTGGCTTTCTGCTCGCCGTTGCGCTCCCCATGGAGCCGATCGCCGTCGCCCGCCTCGTCCTCAGGGCTGGCACCGCCCTTCTTCTCCTTCCTGGTTTTCTTCTTCTCTGGTTTGGGCGGCTCCACGCTCTCCTCCGCCTCTATGGTGTCGGCTTTCTGTAGCATCAGGCAGTTCAAAGAGTTTTTAATGACTGAGGGAGCTCTATAATATTCAACAATTATGTTGCACACGCAAATAAATGATAGCTATATAGCTAAGGAATGCAAAATGACAACTTTGAGCGTTTATGCATGTTTTTTTCATGGAACAGAAAATATTTCTGAACGTACAAACACAAATTCCCTTTACAACACCGGGAGGAATGAAGCAAATTACTCCAAAGGCCCACCTACGGACTGGGGCACCAGGAGGATGTGATGTTGAAGAGACCTTCAGCTGTTTCTCACCTTGCCTTTGCCTCCCTGGTTCTCCAGCGACAACTCCTCCAGCTCCTTCAGGATGTCGTCCTCGCTGCACACAAAGAGCACCGACTGTTATTCCAAAGAACAGCTGACAGACCAAAGAGCATAATAAGATGAAGAAGTGTTGATGTCCTACTCATAGTCGTCCTTCTTGGCTCCTTTCTTCTTCTTCTTCCCTTTTGGCTCCTTGGAGGCTCCGGCTCCCTCGATCTCCGCCGCCAGAGCGTCGATGTCAATGCCGTCATCTTTGGCACTACAGGGAGATTTGATTAAAAAAAGAAAGGAACCGATCAGTCGACAATCAGCCAATAGCGTGGCGCTGGAACAGGGACAGAGGCACGGGACAAGCTCCCTGTGTGTGGGAAAAACAATGTGAATGTGAAGCAAGCGGTCAAACAAAAGCTGCCGACTCTGCGCTTTCAGCGCCTCCTTTTATTTCCCATCAGGCCCACAGTGAGCACCAGCAGACAAAACCTCCAGTGGCATTTAACATTATTGTGCAACGGAGCTGGGTGGAAATGAAATTATGTGACAAGCCAGCAACGTCACCGATGCACAGCAATATGTTAATATTGAAAGAGTCATTGAGAAAAAGCAAAGTTGTACGAGTTTGTTTTCAGACCAAGCTTTTTTTTTTTTTATGGCTTTCCTCTGTTACCTTTGTGCAAACCACCCTATCCATTCAATGTCAATTGAGGTAGCTGTATCACCTAGACATCTTCTTCAACTACATATTTCATCAACTGATACACAAGTGTGCCGAAAGGAATCCCGGCAGTCTAGTAATTAAATACCGAATCTGTGGCAGAAAACGAAACGTTGCATTTTGCCTTTATGACAAGATACCGCTACATCACTTTCCAGTTAAACTGGCGGAGCCAATCAGCTGTCTGTCCGAAAAGCCCCAGGTGCGATGGTGACGCCACAGTGAGGCAGTAGGTCAACAGGTGAGCCATTTCCCAAGCAGCACGACATCAACCCTACAGCGGTATGAAGAGATAAATGGGCTAACAGCTAGCCTAGCCCCCCGCCAGGTTGTAGTGTGTGTTAGCGTGTGTTGTGTGTGTTCGCGGAACGGCGAGGCAAAGTTCACGCCTTGAGGCAGCAGGGCGGAGACCGTTACACTGACAACCAGAGATAATGATTTGGTACAGATATTTAGAGCGGAAGGGAGCAGAGCAGCCGGTTCCAAATTTCGCTAACTACCTGGAATTGACCCCCCCCGACAAGCTAACGGGGGCTAACCAGCACTGCGAGCATCACCAGCCCGGACACGCTGAGGGCGCGAGGCCGGCGGTGGCCCGGCCCGCCACTTGTGTAATTATACTTAAGCCATTTTAGGCTGTTTCGATTATCACCTGCACGCACGAGACACGAACGCAACACCGCTCCAAGTGACTCGTGGTGCTAGCACGCCGAGCCGCTAAAGCTAACTCCCGTAACTAGCGGGACAATGGCGGCCATTCGGGGTGGTAAAGTGGACGGGAAAGTGGTCCCACGGCCGGGTGTTAGTATTGCCTGCCGGTATGTGGCGACAGACGGCTCCCTCCCTACCTGTCCTCCCCGGATTTCTTCTGTTTCTTGCCCATGGTGCCGCTACCGTGCTCCGGTTCTCTCTCCGCTGGCTGACACCACACGACGGCTCACGTCTGTCCAAGATCGTCGCCGGAACGACACGGAGCAGAGTAGCCACTCCGAGCCAGTTTCCTTTCTGCAAGGGGGCTCGGCGAGAATTCACACAAAAATGTATTTTTTCTTTAACCCCATTTGCCCAAAATGATTTTTCATTTATTTGAGCTGTGCAACTTTTTGTCTTTGTCACGCGTATCTTGAGTCAAAAGAAAAGCAATAATAATTCACTCGTGTTTTCCCTTTACAAATGTCCCTGCTTTGGGTTTATCATTGAACGACAAATTCAGACACCTTGTCTTGAAAGACAGTACAATTTAAAAGGACTTCATTTTATTTTAAGAGTACAACCACGCAAAAAACACAACGTACAGATTTTACACCGTAACTCTCAGGGCTTCCGACAGTGGTTGGTTTCAAAAAGGCAACGACTCACTCAACGAGTGACTCATCTTGCTTTTTTACCGTCCGTCGTCGCTGGAGGGGGCACTACGCATGCGCGATGACATACGACCTCTCCAGAAAACAATTAGTCCGTTTTTTTTTCTTTTTGTCTGGCAAACCAGTAAAATAAAATAATAAATAATAAAATATGAACAATAAGGTGTTGCTCATTATCATCGTCAGCACTGTGGACTGACCCTTACTCGTTTGAGAAAAAAAAGCAACATAATTAAATCGTTTAAAAGTACCTCTGTACTTTTGTGATATAAATGACAAATATAAAAAGTACAAAAACAAAGGGATCATTTCAGCCCATAGCAGACAACACGGCCTCGCACAGCTTGTGCAGTCTCTTGTGCAGCTCTCCGCTCTCGCACCGCAGCGCTGCAGTGAGCGCCGCTGCCGCACGGTGGCGACAAAACCTCTCGCCGACTAGCATGTCACTCAGTTCGCCGCTGAGCCGTGGCGGGATCCAGTCTGACGGGACGTCCAGCCCGCAGCTCTCCATCACGCCGTTCTTCACCTCCAAGTGCAGTCGGGCGGTGCCGCTGAATTTACCGTCCACGAGCTTTATCGCGGACTGGACGCTGAACTTGGGCGTCTTACCGAACGTCCACTCCCAGCTCTGCAGCTCCGCAGCTGCCTCACTGAGTCCAGGGAACACCGACTGGTCTTCGGGGTTGATGAAGGTCGACAGAGCACTGAGGGCAAACTCTGTGGCAGACAGAGTGGAGTGGAGACTTATCAGCAACCGCATTCATATTTAATCATCAGTGATCAAAGCATTTTCAATCTGGCAGGTGCCCTTTGTTGCACTGCAGCTTCATACGTTGGCCAACACAGGGTGCCACAACTCAAAGGTTTATTCGCAAAAGAGCGGCAGGTACCTGTGTTGTACTGTCGCGCCACGGCGTCCAGCAGCTCCTCCCACTGCAGCGTGGGGGCATGGTCCACCAGGTTGGCCACGGGGGAGGGAACGCTGGGCGTGGCGTTGCTCTGGATGCCGGGACAGGAGGGGCGGAGCACGGCGGAGAGGGCGGAGCGATCGGCCGAGTGCAGCAGGGTGCAGTGGTGGTAGGATGACTTTCTGCTCAGCCTGGACGCACTTCCTGTCGACAGAAACAACAAATAGTGTGTACAGTCACACAGAGACCTATGCCATATGGAGATAACCTGTGGCAACAACTGAAAGACATAAACAAAACATTTACAATATAAAGGGAACTGAAATTAATAACAAAAGTGAATGTAAACAAATTTGATCAGAAATCAGATATTTAGTTAGAATCAGACTCAGAATTATTTATTCATGCTCAAGGGAAAATTACGTATAAATGCAGAATATCTAATAACCAGGGTTCAGAATCCTCCCACCCACCTGAGATCTTGAGGTGTCCATTGAGAAGAATGTCGAACCTGTCGGTGGCCTGGACGTCCAGGCCGGGCTGGAGCAGCCGCAGGGCGTCGGTGACCACCTTCAGGTTCCTCCTCCGGTCGTATGCCTTCTTGGAGGTGAAGAAGGTCAAGTTGAGGTTGCCCAGGTCGTGGTAGACGGTCCCCCCGCCGCTCCGCCGGCGCGCCAGAGGGATGCCCGCCTCCCTCATGGCCGGCAGGCTGCACTCGGTCCAGGGGTTCTGGTGGCGGCCGACCACCACGGCCGGCCGGTTCCTCCACAGCAGCAGGACGCTGCGCTTCTGCAGATCCACGTTGGCGTCGATCCAGTCCTCCAGCGCCAGGTTCTGGTAGACGTCGGTGGAGCGGGAACACAGAACCAGGCTGGCGTCGGAGGCGGAGGCCGCCGGGAAGCCTCTGACATGGGCAGAGCGAGTGAGGACTGGATGACTGCCGGTTGGACAACGGCAAACACCCCAGCCGCTTCTGAAAAGGGGCAGCGCCCTCCTGACGTGCAACAGCATGGCAATTTGCCAACTCAAATCTGTCGCTGCCTCATGTCCCCAAAACCTACAATGAAAAAAAAAACAAAAAAAAACAAGAAGGGTTTTTTACCCAAGTTCTAGCGATAAAAACAAACTGAATGGTAGAGATCGTTACCTGGGAAAAACAAGATTATTTTCTACTTGAAAAATGTATCAGTTTCCTGTTATAACATTTGGTAACCATCTTTAGCAAGAAGCAACCCATATTTTAATTAAAAAACTATTTCAAAGTTTTATTGTATTTGACCGTGTCTACATATGTATATTTTTATTGTATGATCATGTGTTGAACGGCACAACGTTGTCCACTAAAAATATTAACTCGGGGGGGTGGGAGATGACATCAGAGGGTGAAATAACTGTTGAAGGGCACATGACCACGTTTTGATTATTAGGAGCACTCTCTCGTCATCCAACCTGAACCTAACTTCACCGAAGGCAGCCCGGCCGGCCACAGTTTTACTAGCTTTAACATTAGCTTCAGCGTCTTCAGGAACTTCCTGTCAGGTTCAGGTTAAAAAAAAACAACAACCATGCAATTATGTAATTATGTGTAATTATGTATTCAAAATTACATTTAAACAGGCAATTTGTTGGATGAAACAGTAAAAGTGGTTTCACGCTGACCTGAATTGTTGACCGGAGTAATTCTGGAGCGGACCGGTGACAGGAAACAGCAATCCAACAGTTTCCGGCCTGCGCCTTCAAAATAATATAGGAATAAAATGTTTAAACGTGTGTTATACGATTTCGTTGCAAATATGTCTTTATCATAAGCTTGATTGAATTTATTATCGATGTTAACCCACAACCGCTTTTTAATCGTTCACATTCATGTTCTGATTTTGCACCCATTTCTTTATATTTTACGCGAAAGCAGAATTTTATTCCGGTGTGACAGTGTTATAGGACGCTTTACTATGACCTCGGTCCCACACCTCGTGTTGCACTGTGGGCCATCTGACGTTGGTTCCGGTCATAAAAAAAAGAAAAGAAAAAGAGTCGCTTTAAAGACTTCTTCGTGTATTGTTGTGGTAAAAAAACAAACAAACAAACAAACAAACAACCAAAAAAAACACCATATCCTCAGTAAAACATACATTATTTTTTTGAAATGTACATGATAGTCTTAAAATTTAAAAATAGCCCACTTTCTATCATGTCTAGCAAACAGAAAACTACATAAAATAAGGACTATTTTATGTAGTTTTCTTCTTCAATGATTCAAAATAAAAATAAAAAAATCCACTCTCAGAGCGCAGCTGCCTGGCTTCCTGTAGGACTATATAACTTTGATTGCATGATTGGCACCTTTTCATCAGAAAAATACCTGTCAATTCTTTGGCTGTAAAAGGCCAGTTGGGGGTGCTGTGTCCATTGCAGGGGTGCCATTCTTTTCGTTACAGGTCAATAAGTCAAAAAGATCAGTATGAAATTAGAATTGTATGGTCGAATAATATTCTGAATATATACATAAATATTGTCTCTAGCGATAATGTGTTTTGGAGTTAAATTTTTTTGTTGACTCAAACTTGTCTGTTCCACCGGCCTCTGAGATCATCATCAAGAGAAGGAAGCATAGTCAGAGGCGACGACCAGAGAGAGGAAGAACATGTGACCACATCCTGACATGACACTCATACACAACACATACACACACACAAACACAAAAACACGCACTCACCCAAGTCAGAGTTTGTCAGAGTCGATCGATGATGCATCAGGTGAGCGCTTCTTTCATTATTTCTTTACTGACCAGATATCGATGGGGGTGCGTATTAATTGTTACTTTTTATTTATTCACATTCTGTTGTCTATTTTTTCAATTCTTTCTCGTCGTTTCAAAATTTCAAGTTTTAAAGCCGAGAGCTAAAACTGACACGGACGTTGCAGACAGAGAAAGGAAACAAAAAAAAACAAGTCAAAATAGAAAAAAAGTTTTTTCTCTGTATTTGAACAATTTTCACCTCCGAATAAGAACAAAATAATTAAAATAATTTTAAAGCAAAATTGTCCAGACTTAAGATTAAGACAGAAAATACGTTTTGGTGAACACTGACGTGGTGCGTACCGAAACTTGACTGTTACTTTAAGAGCTGTGTGTGTGTGTGTGTGTGTGTGTGTGTGTGTGTGTGTGTGTGTGTGTGTGATCCACTGATCACACACACACTCGCAAACACACAAACAGCACTCTCGAAACCAAGTCACTCAGTTCCTGGCTCCCCTCTCCCCCAGGTTCCCTCCTATCCCATCATGCCTCACTTCCCGGACCCCTCCCTCCCTCCCGCTCCGGGCCTCGTCTCCGACCCCCCGCCGGCTCCTCACCCGCCTCCGTCCTTCACCGCCAATCAGCCGCCGCCTGTCATGAGCCGCTTCTTCTGCCCGGCTCCGGCCCCTCAGGTCTCCTCCCCCGACCTGGTGACCCCTCCCCCGGCCGGCTCCCCCCACCTCCTGTCCCCGCCACTCTACCACCCCTACAACCGCGGCTATGACTCGGGGTTCTATGAACCAGACTGGAGGGGAACCGACGAAGCTGCAGGTTTCACCTTCACGTGTCAGGTGAATGAAATTGAATCTGCGATTCGAGTGAACTAGTGGGTCGCAACCCAAAAGTGGGTCGCAAAGCTGTTTTGATATACATATATGTATATATGTGTATATATGTGTGTATATATATGTTTAGAGAGAAAAAAGGTGGACATTTATTTTGCAGGACACACAATTCAATAATTTCAAAATCTGTTTACTAGACATGATAGAAAGTGGGCTACCGCTTTTATTTTTATGGATTAATCTTGAGTTTTGTGGAAAAAGAAAAATGTTGGTCTTGAGAACCAGTTGAGAACCACTGAATTAAATCAATTCAAACATGTTTTGTTCTCCTCAGCAGGAAACCTCAAGGTCGAGACCTTTGCATCAAAACACAACAAGAAACAGAACCGCGCGTCATTTATTTACCATTCTCTTGTCTCTTCTGGACCAGAACCAGGCCATGGGCCACCTGAACCTCCAGCACCAGAGCCAGTTTGCCAATGGCGTGGCCCTCCTCTACCAGCCCGACATGGAGAACCCCAGTGGGGGGTCCTACAGGACACACACAGGGTGGTACCAGCAGGGTGCGGCCCAGGACCCCTGGAGGTCCAGCACTCTGCCCCAGCTGCACTGCTCCCCCCAGGCCTCCACCCCGGAGGCTCTGCCGCCGGCTCCTCCAGCTCCACACTGGAACTGCTTGGACTTCGTGGACTCGTCGCCGGCTGCCGCGGAACCTTCCAGCAGCCAGTTCTACCACAACACCCAGCCCTTCTGCAGCCCCACCACGCCGGGCCCCAGCCCCCACTACCCTCAGACACCAAACATCTCCAGCCCTCAGATGCAGCCCCACGAGAGGCTGGACCTCCTCACGCAGCTGGGCGGCGACTTTGACAGCTTCACCTTGATCCCCGACCTTCAGCCGACCTCCAGCCAGCACCTCCTGCCCATCCCGGAGCAGACGGACCTCCTGGCCGCCGCTGGGACCTCTGGGACCTCTGGGACCTCCATGACCTCCAACAGCGGCTCCTCACTGCAGGTGGGATGCAAGCAAGAGGTCAGCGGCTCCGCCCACTCTGCCAGTTGGACAGCAAAGGGCGGGGAAGGAGGCGGGGCAAGAGCAGCAAGTGGCAAAAGTGACTGGAGCTTTGTAAGTTTGGTGTCTGTGCATATTTAGAGTTCAAATGACATATTTCCTGATAAGTGGAAGCGTACAAAAGAACTGAAACAATAAAAGAGTCAAAGTAAAGGTTAGCTTATTGTATTTTCTTTTCCTGTGATTTTCAGGCAGCCCCCACCCAGCCTAAAAGCAGTTCTGAGCCTCTGAACAGCAGGTAACCTGAATTATTTTTTATGAATAATGAATTTTTTATATTGGTAAAATAACCTGCACATAAATTTTTATTAGTTTAATCGCAATACAATAAATGTAATTTGGTGGATCAAAGGTCTTGCTCCCAGCTAGCTGCCATCCTGAACCACCATATTTCTAAGGAAGCCTGGTGTGGACAATACAGCCCACCTGAGGGCGCTTTTTGTAATTGAGGTGAACGCTTGTGTCTTCAAATAAACCAACGAAAAAGAAGGTGCACCAGGTATCCAGGTTTGGGGATGCAGGCCACCATAGTTCACGGGGAGGGCGTCCACAATTATTAACCTTTAAGTTCCAACCACAACAACAATTGTGTCTCCCACCACAGGCTGCTGTGCGTGGTGTGTGGTCGACAGTTCCGCAGTCTGCCGGCCTTGAACGGACACATGCGTTCTCACAGTGGCGGCACCCGGTCGGTGGCCTACAAGGTGAGCTAACACACATCAGGAACAAACAGGAAATGACTTTGTCGTAATAGAATAAGAAAAAAGATTAAAAAAGAAAAAGAAAAAAAAAAAAAGAAAAAACAGTTTTGCAAAAATCTGACTGTTGCATCATCAGAGCGACAACCCCTCCCCGCTGTCACCCACCACGTCGCCCGACCCGCCCGCAGTGGGACGCGGCCGCCAGAGGAGGCGCAGCAGCCACCCACCGACGGCGCCCCCTGCCTGCGCGCCGCTCTACTGCAGCCTGCTGCGCTGCTGCAGCCTGCAGGGGGAGCAGGCGAGGGCCAGGGGTGTTGGCGTGCACGAGCACTACACCCCACCGCCCATGCTGTGCCCCCTCAGGGCGGGGACGGGGCTCTACTGCAACCTGGCAAGCAGGAGGCAGCAGAGGGCACAGACGGTGCGGCTCCAGAACAGCGACAGTGAGTTTGACTCCTGGGCACCGGCACTTGTCACCTGTCGACCTAGTGAAATGGCGCCCTCTCTGGTGGCTCTTTCACATTACAAACGTTTTGCAGGGAATGACATCATGTTTGCGTGCACTTTCCTTTTTTTGCAGGTTTCCTTGAAGCAGCCTCTCCCCCTCCGGGAACACTAACGACAAAAACCACAAAGCCGTATGTAATGTCTTCTCAACATGCTAAAAAGCAAAAAAACAAAAAACAAATCCTACATCCTGTTCACACCAACACCAACCACAGGGTGATCAACGAGGGGCGGGACTTCCAGGCAGACATTCCACCCCTACAGCAGTGGCAGGATACCGATTCCGACTCCCACAATGCACTGCTGCTATGGATGGCACATGACCATCTGGAACATCCGGACACTCAACTAAGAAGTAAATCAAACACGTGTACGCCACAATGATATCCGTCAATGTATGAACTGTTTTTTGACTGTTTTCCTGTGTTAAAGTTGAAGCTCTGCTGATGATGGCTCACTCCAGTGTGGTGCCAGGGGGCGGGGCCAGCCCAGAGACCATCCTCCAAATCCTATCAGAGTGCCGCGGTGACTTCCTGGTAAACATCTGATTGGTTGTTCAGCCGTGTAGCGCCTACTTATCAAGTGTTTTCTTCAAACACCAAATAGTTTTTCTGGGCGTTGAAATGATTGATGTGACGATGCTGATGTCGTCTTGTTTTTTTTCCGTCTTTCAAGTTGACGGTGGAGAAGCTTCTGTTGCCTGCCGCTGAAACCTCCGAGGAGACTTCGGCCCCGCCGCCCAGAAGTATGTTCTTTCCATTTATTTAACAGAGAAAACTCGAACACTGTTATCAAGAGAATAACGACGCTCAATGGGCTTTAGTTGTTTTTTTTTACGAAGTAGTCCTTTAACCACTGTTTGTTAACACACACACACACACACACACACACACACACACACACACACACACACACACTCCAGGCAGTAGCTGGAGCCCTGCAGAGACGAGGCTGCTGCTCAAATCCCTGCAGCTTTATGGCAAAGACTTCGGCCGTGTCCAGAGAGCCGTGAGTTTTTCAGTTCTGTTTGAAACATCAGAGAAAAGTGTCACATGACCTTCATCGGCGCAGAGTTCAGTGTGTGTGTGTGTGTGTCCAGGTCCAGACCAAGTCCCTTTCTCAGTGCGTGGAGTTTTACTATCAGTGGAAGAAGAAGTTGAACCTGAGTGTGAAGACCCCTGCTGGACTGTCCTTCACACTGCCCGCAATCGTAAGAGACATTGGCTGAGCTTTAAACCATCATTTGACAAGGAAATATATGTACATACACGTAAATATATTTTTTGTCAAATGACAAAAAAAGTTTCAGATTTTCTCTCCAGAAACAAACTAAGAATTAAAAGTGATGCCAGTCGGCGGTCGGTTAGTTTGAGTGTTTCAGGTCAGTCACTTCAGTCCCATGTGAACACAAGTGAAACCGAAGGCTCAATGAATTAAAAGAAGCCAACCGGAAGCCACCGAAGCCACTACACACATACACACACACTAGAGACACACACGCAATGGCAGTAAGTACACACTGAAACACACACCCACGCATCTCACACTTCCTGTCAGAGCCCAGCGTGCGGCGCAAAAACTGTGACTTGACATTTCAAATAGATGTCGTGCTTGTGTATGTGTGTATGTGTGTACCTGCGTGCGGTCAGACCTCAGTGACATAATTTTCCATCAGCGTTTTTTTATTTTTTCCAGGGCTAATTTAGTTTCAGGCTTGGCTTTTATTTTTATTTTTCAGATTAGGTTTTTCACGCACTGCTCTGACTGACCACATACATTAAAAAGCGAACTTGTTACAAAAGGAGACACACTCACACACAAAGACCCACAACTTCACATTTTTCTTTTTTTTGTACCAGCTTTGAGAAGATTCCGGGAAAGATGTTCTCACTCAGAGTCTATCAGTAGTGAAGAAAATCCTTCACAGGAAATGAAACGTGAGTCCAACGTGTAAAACAGTTCCTCTGTCCGTGTCTCTATGCAGGGCAAAAGGTCGGCCAAAGGCCCATGATGCACCAACGACTGCACACTACGGACCCGCAAAGCCTCAGTTGGGCTGCTTGTACACTTGTTTGTTTGTTTGTTTGTTTGTTTTGATGGTGATCATGCTGACAAATGATGTGATGTACATTTGACCTTTTTTTCTTGTTTCACCCTGACTGACAATAAAGAGCTCCACTCTGTGTTTGAGTTATTGAATTTTTTTCTCACCTTAATCCTCCCAGCTCTCCTCAGCAGAGCTCCACTTATTAAGGGATGACTGGGCCTCTTGTGTTGCCGTCTGGGAAAATACAAAAAGCATTTTAAAAAAAGAGTGCAGATTAATTAAAGAAGAAGAAAAAAAAACAGCGTGTTGGATTGGTTTGCCATTGGTTGATTATTTTCCTACCCTGAACCTGAAACTGAAGTGGTTGAAAAAAGCTCTCGATGGAGCCTGACACACACAGGGGGCACCGGCAAGTCACCTCACCGCAGAGGAAAGCGAAAAAGCCACAGTTTCACCAGGATCCCATCATGTGTGATGTTCTCGGGTTTTCCAGTGGATTGAAGCGTTATTATCATAATATTTATGATTATTATTGTTATTATTCTGCAGGATGATAGTTCAATGTGGCTCCCTAAGCTTTTTGTATCCGGCCTGCAAAACTTGAGGATATTATATTCAACGAAAGTAAGTCATAAAATAGCTGTACTTCATACACTTTTTTCAGTGTTTTAAGAGTCATTTCAATAAAAAGCTAAATACGATGGGGCTTCTAAGACAATGATTTTGCTGCGACGCTGTTCATTTTCAATTGACATTAAAGTACATGTTTTATACATATCCCATGGATATTTTTTCCTCCTATGAGGTGGTACACCAAAACGCTCCATCCATCTGCTCCTGCTCTGGCCCCTTCTGTTAAATTTTAGAAGCCATTGTGGCCCCACCAGTCAAAACGTTTGCCCACCGCTGGTCCAAACAGAGACTAAATAAAAGAAATGTATCATAGGGGTTTTCGAGTGCGCTGAAGCAGCAATAATTATTATCATTAATATTATTATTGCAAAGCTAAGCTATGATATGAGCTTCGGAGGCTACATTCCTGCACCTGTAACCTGCACCCGAATCCCTTTTTTAGAAAAATATATCATCTCACTTCCTCTGCAGGTCGCTGTCAGTTTGACAGGAAAAATGTCCTGCAGCAGTCTCAGCATGCTTTTCAAGTTTTTTTTTCCTTTTTTGTTCCTGACCCGATTGCCTGCACCGTGTTTCTCTGTTTGTTCTGCTGAGTAAACACAGGAATTGTTTAAGTTCTGAGCAAAACTTCACCAAACTTCACTCTGAGCCAACAAGACCAGCAGCAGAAGCAGCAGCAGCAGCGAAACAATCTTCACATTCTTCATCTAATCTCTTTTAGTGAATTTTCATGTCAAAGCTCAGGAGAGTCTCCTGAGCCAAAGGCTCCGGGCGCCTAATAGTAATAAAAGCGTGACTCCGCCCTCCTCCAAAGGTCCTCCCAGGACTGGGAACAAGGGGCAGGAGAGTCGGAGAGAAGTAGTAGAGTTGGAGAAGGAGGTGGAGGAGGAGGAGGAGGAGGATGGGAGCGCAGGATCAGGAAGACTCAGCGGCGGCAGCAAAGACTCCTCCGGCCAGGAGGAAGCCTCAGAGGACGTCCAAGGAGGTTCAGTTCGCTGTGCTGCCGGACAAGTATGAACCGCTGATCGAGGAGGTGGAGGAGGAGGAGCAGGAGACGGAGGAGGAGAGGAGGAGGAGGAAGGAGGAGAAGAAAAGGAGAAAGAAGAGGCGATACAAGAAGTACAGGAAGGTGAGAGGGACCTTTGACCTCAGAGGGGGGTGGAGGGGTGGCGTTTGTTTTGGCCTTGGGGCTGATTAGGGTCACATGACCATTCAACAGGGCGATCATTACTCGGGTGTTACTGTTGTTGGTGATTTTATTTATTTTTTTGGTCACAAGGTGTGAAATTAAAATTTAGAAATTTTAATTTCAATTTCAAGGGGTAAGTGATAACAATTGCGACAAGTCTGCTTCGATTGCGGGAGACAAAACAAAAGAAAGAACTTCTTAGCGTCATGTTTCTGTTTGAAATGTGCTGCGTCGCCGTCATGTGAATTCCTCTGTGCTCCAGGAGAGTGAAAATGCAAACAAAGTTTGTTGTCATCGTCATTAGAGACACACAAAAGTTTTTAACACCTTTATGATCCTGTTGATATATTATGTAAAGAACAAAAACTGTAGAGCAATGCGAGAGTTTATCTGAAGTCTTAAGCTCGAAGCGCCACCCCCCTACTGTTAAACTTCAACTTGGCTGGCAAAGCTTGGTGACCTTTGACCCCCGGGGGCAGGGCTGAGGCCTAGCCGCATCTATCAGCCAAAGTCACTGATTTGAACCGGAGGGGAATTCTTGCACTCACATCTTGGTGGTCCTCTGTGGCCGAGGTCACGCTTGCGTTCAGGGGTCACGAGCGGCAAAAAAACACCAGCGCTCTCCTCAGTGTCATTTCCTGTTTTATTCAACCCCTTGCCAGTGGCCCGAACGTGCCTTCGGCTCCGCGAAGACAACCCTGTGCTCAGAAATGTGATCGTCCTCAGAAGCGCATCATAGCCCATTAGATCTCTACCACCCCCTGGTGGCTGTCAAGCGAGGATGCAGGAGAGGTTCTTACTTTTTTAATCCTTTAGAGATTAAAATCTTCTTCTTCTTCTTCAACACTCTTTTATTTTTGGTTTTACCTACAGTCGCTAGTGCAAGAGGAAAGGCCAGGTTTTAAACAAAGTTTAAAACCTGGATAAACTGGGAATGTGGTTGAGCCGTAAGCAGAAGGTGAATAATGGGGCACAGGTTGATCCCTCTGTCATTCGTAAAAAATTGATTCAGTCCTTTGACTCCATGTCGATTTCACTTTTTACAAGAGACAAGAGCAGGGACTTGAATTCTTTCAATGAAATGTGGACTTTTAACAATGCACTATGTGCAGTGACAGAGGGGAGGTTGTTTATTAGTGATGTTCTCATGTCAAAGTTTTATTTATTTATCTATCTATTTATTAATTTATTTAGATTGGTTGTGTTGAACTGTGTGTTGTGTAATGTTGTTTGATGAATGAGAATGACGGCGGAAATTAATTGTTGTTTATCAAAACCTCCTCCTCCTTCTCCTCCTTCCTGCTTCTTCTTCTTGCTGTGCGACAGAATGTGGGAAAGGCACTGCGGTTTAGCTGGCGCTGCCTGCTGGCTGGCCTGCAGAACCTGGCCTCCGTCTACGCCTCCCCGGCGGCCGCCACCACCACGGTGGTGACGGAGGTATACCAGCGCTCCTTCTCTTCTTCCAGCAGCAACAAGGCGTGATGAGGTGGCGGCGGCGGCAGGGAGGGTCTACGTCGACCACCTGAAGCGCAAAGACATTTTCGGGAGGCTGGTTTAAAACTTTTCCTGAACTGAGACTTGAGTGATGGAGACGGATGGATGGAGGGATAGAGGATAGAGGATTTCTGCGATTTTGTTTTTTTTTTGGTCTGTTTTACAAAATAAAGAGGGAAAAAAAAGTGTGAAAACATATTTATGGGAATCAAAGCAACGTCAGTCGTTCTGTAAGCCAGTGAGTGATGTGTCACATCGAGAAATTGTAGACACTTTTTAAAAATGTATTATTACTATTTTTGTACATAATCTAACAAGAAAATACTAAAGTAAGTAATGCGCATCACGAGTGGCCTTGCTGTTGATTAAATAGGAAAGAGAGAAGCAGGAATTTGATACGAAGGCAGCTGGAAGCTAAGCTAAAAGGCAAATTGACAACAAACAAAGAACAAAGGAGTTGTCAGTGGTGACTTAAGTAACGGGAAGGGGCATGGTCATGACCAGGAGATTGTAAGCAAAGTACCAAATCACTGATTTTTCTGTCATACGACACTCTGTGTCGACTGATATCCAGTCGTGGTATTCTTTTTCTTTTTCTTTTCTTTTTTTTAATCTAGAGTAGTATGAGCATGTCATTTGGAAGAGTAAAAGAAAACAAAACAGGTTTGTCAGTGTCGGGCCAAGAAGGTCACATGACCTGCATATAGTTTCTATGTGTTTGCTTGTAATTCATTTTATTGTCAAAATCAAAATAAACTGAATTTCAAAACCAATTTGTAGCACTTTAAAAAAAAAAAAAAACTCCTGGCTGTCTCATCAGTTTCTTTCCATGTTCTCTTTATGAAGAAGAAGAAGAAGAAGAAGATTTTTTGATTTTTACAACCACATTTTATAGAAGAAGAAGAAGAAGAAGAAGAAGAAGAAGAAGAAGATCAAATAATAATTAGTAATAGTTTGTAATTTCTAAGTTTTGCTGCCTCTTGGCCAGGACTCCCTTGAGAAAGAGATTTTTTAATCTCACAATGCGACTTTCCTGGTAAAATAAAGGTAAAATAAATAAAATCAAGGACTTTATTTATCCCACATTGGTCTAAATTTGCATGGTACAACAGAATATACAGTGAAAAGAGAAGAATTAAAGAGTACAAAGAGTGAATTACAAAAGGGAAATAAAGAAATAAAATACGGACAAGTTATTTACATATCTAAACAAGTGTTAATAAAATAGTGTTTCATTGCACCGTGGTGAAAACTTAAGTGGTTGATTAAAATGCTTTAATGTGTGCAGTGTGTTTGTATTTGTGTGCGGTATTTATGAATCTACTATATAGTAATAGTAATACCAACAGCTCATTGTGTCCATTTTGCTCATTCTCTCGACACTTTCATGTAACTTTTTTTGTTGTATTCTTCCCTTTTAGTGGGCGGGGGGACTAAAGGAGGTATAGTCAGCGGCCAGCCACAGGAGGGCGCTGGTTCACCACGCAGAACTCGCACCACCACCAACTTCACAGGTTGCTCCAAAGTGAGAAGAGGGGGGAGAAGGAGGGGAGGGAGGGCGACGGTCCAAATGAAAGCACCCTTAAAGGTTCTCCACTTTACTTTTTTTTTTTTTGTGCGTGTGTGTGTGTGTGTGTGTGTGTGTGTGTGTGTGTGTGTGTGTGTGTGTGTGTGTGTCCGCGCTCGGTGAGAGCAGCAGCAGCAGCAGCTGTGCAAGCAGCGGCGGGAAGAAGTTACCACGAGAGGCAACAGCGGACATGGAGCTCCGGGGACAAGCGGCACTCTCTCGCTTCGGACACTCTCTGTAGTCGCACGACGTCATGTTTTGTTTGGTTTTTTGTTTGTTTTTTAACTTCCACCGCCGAGACTAGAGAGAGATAGACAGAGTGCGAGAGAGAGTGAGAGGGAGAGAGAGAGGGAGTTTGAGTGGTACCTGCAGTCCAACATGTCCCCCCTGCAGCGCGCCGTCTACTGGCGGTTGTCCCTTGTCTTCCTCCTCACCCCGCTGCTCTTCTTTTTGGACATTTTCACCGTCGCCATCTTCGCGACCACCTGCCGTCTCCCGGGGAACGGCAGTGAGCACAGGACCGCGGACGTCAACCAATCACGGCCCACTGATGAGCCAGATGTGAGTTACCGAAAAGTACATGATTTTTTTTTTTTTTTTTTTTTTTTAGAATAATAAATAACTATATATATAGATTCATATTCATATTTATTTAGTTTTTATGTATGTTTTTTTTTTTTAATTTAAATTATTCAAAGTCAAGTTTTTGTTTTGGTCCTAAACACAGCTAGCGCTAGCGTTCCACACCCCTTTCAACCAGTTGTAAACATTCTGCTATTTTACTTTAATAATGAACATCTTTGATTCATATCATCACCCCTGTGGTGTTAAAATATGAAGTTTTAAGATTAATGTTACTAATACCTAGCAAGATCTTTCTCTCTCACACACACACACACTCACATGAACTTCAAATCTGAACGCTTCTACTTTTTTTTAAAGTTAAATTATAGCTCCAGTCAATGACTGAGTCCTCGGGCAACCTAGTTTCAAAACTGAATTTGTTGTCAAAATTTGCATTTATTTTGACGGTAAAAAACATAGCAAGTACCTTTCTTTTTTGTCATAAATTTCTGTCCGAATGCTTAATCATTAATCAATTAAATGTCTTTATTTACTGTGTTATTAACTAAATTTATTACATTACAAAAATTATTACATCTTATGGCCCTTTTTTATCAGGACAGTGTGCATTACTGCCAGGAAAAACAAACGCAAAACTGTCAAGTTTCCTGGATGTTGCGCAGAGAGGACAAACAAGAGTAGTGTTGTGTTGTCTAACAGCCTGTGTTTGTGTGCGTCAGTCAGTGTGTGCGTGGACAGAGTGGCTGCCGTACAGCCAGACTCTCTTCATGGTCGGGATGCTGCTGGGGTCACTGTTCGGAGGAGCCATCTCTGACCGGTATCACAGTCTCGGAAAAACGCGGGAAATAAACCTCCCTCCCTCTTGTGCCTCCTCCGCCACCTGCCCTGTTTTTGTTTTATTTTTTTTGTGGCTGCAGGTACGGCAAGCGCCCAATGCTGCTTGTGTGCCTGTGCCTGCAGGCCGTGTGTGGCCCCGCCCCTGCCGCCCTACCCCATCCACTGTTCTTCCTGGCCGTGCGCTGCCTGACGGGCCTCTGCTGCTGCTGCATCAACATCAGCTCCTTCAGCCTAGGTAACCACACACACAGAGACAAAGGGGGGGGGGGCGGGGCAGCTTTTAAAGGGCTGTGGGTTCAAAGGTCAATGTTAGATTCTGACACCCGAAAGTGCAAAATGCACAAGATAAAAAAAACGTTTTCTCAAAAATCTTGTTTGTATATAGCTAAAGATTTGATAGTTTGACTTACATAAGAGCAAGAAGCACACGTCTTATTGGCTCACATGCGGCAGATCCAAAACACGTGACCTTGATGAGGCTAATGAAGGGGGATTGGCCCACTGCAGGGTTCTGGATCTGGGCACCTTGGAAGCCCACCTGCTGGGACTGAGAGAGGTGTCCTGAGAGAGAGAGAGAGAGAGAGAGAGAGAGAGAGAGAGAGAGATCATTAATTTTCAAAAGCATTCCCAGAATGAGCGGCGTCACGGTGACCTCTGGCCTTTTGCCAGCGGTCGTGGTGGTGGGGTGCCTCAACCCTAAAAGGATACTAAGATACTAAGAGGGGATCAAGAATGTGGCCGGGGACGAATTAAAGAGCTCCACCTGTTTTCTTGTGTGTGTTTTTCTGTGTGGCCAGACCTTATCTGAGCTGCAGAGCTACTTCCTAGTTCTCTGACTTCCTGTAACTCTTCTAAATTCAGAAATGTCATTATGATGATTAAGATAAGCTAAACCTTTGCTGGCTAAACCAGCCGGTACTTGCTTAAGAAGACACAAACTTTGAAATGGTCAATATTTATGTTAGCAAGCTTGGTTAGCAATTGCTAAAAAACAAAACAAAAAAAAACAGCTTTGAGCATTTTTTACTGGCACTGCAAATTCTGCTCCGCGAGCATGAATGAAGTAGCATGAAGACAAAGTTGTCGGTTTTCCCTTGATTTGCCCTGTCATTGGTCCATCCCTCCTCCCCATCTCCGCCCCCTGCTGCAGCGGTGGAGTGGACCCCGCCGTCGGGCCGCCTCTGGTCCTCAGCCTTCCTGCCCTTCTGCTTCAGCCTGGGGACGATGGGCGTGGCCCCGCTGGCCTGGCTCAGCAGCACCTGGACCTCGCTGCACCTGGCCATGGGTCTGCCGCTGCTCGTCTGTCTGCCGCTCTTCTTGTCGGTGGACCCACACCCACCCACCCACCCACACACAAGCACACACACACACCTCTGTTTTTAATGTGTAAGAAGTCATGGGCTGACATGGCTAACAGCAGCTTCCCTCCTGTTTTTTCTTGTCCCACCAGCTGCATCCCGGAGTCTCCTCGCTGGCTGCTGCTGAAGAAGAAGGCTGCGCTTCTGGATCGTTACCGTCAAAACAGTGCTGCAGACAAACAGTGCATCAACCTGGTAAAAGGACACCAAAACTCTTGTCAAGAGATATTTTCATCAAGCCACATATCATTAAGAATGACACTTTGTATACACTGAATAGTTCTAACAATACAGTTTCCTCATATGTGAGATAATAATTTGATCCAAAACATGCCTAAAGTATCTCAATACTTATCCTAATGAATCAATGATAGTTTGTTTTTTTCAGTGACAGGATTCCCTGTGTAATTGAAGTTTTTATGTGTCTTCCAGTAAACTGCCCCCCCCCCTTTTTTTTTTTTTTACTTAACTTTTGGGTGATTCATCCCTAGTTAACACTATATTTCCATTGTTACACAAGCCCACTTAACACAGCGCCACGGCAACTCCAGAGTTGGAATGGAAGCGATTAGCTGCCTTGCCAAATGCAGCCGGTGGCAAACAACCTTGCCCGTTCATAAAAAAACAAAAAGAGCTCTTTGAATGCCCCATCAAGAAGCCGAAGATGGCGGTCGCCGATAGAGGCAGAGTTCCTCAGTTCACAGGAACTCGAGCCATGGTTGTCTCTCGCCGTCTGACTCCACACACACACACTCACACACACAGAGAGAGAGAGACAGAGAGAGAGGGACAGAGAGAGAGAGAGAGAGAGAGAGAGAGAGAGAGAGAATGGCGCAGCCCACTATTGTGAAAGCATCACTGTGGCTGCAGACAGTCAGACTGAACCGTCAGTATCTGAAAGTATGAACGCGAGAATGTATTGTTTTTTTTCCGGGTGGTATGATGATACTGTTTCTGGTATCGCAATACTGTTCTGGTATTGTGCTACTGTTCTGGTATTGCAATACTGGTCTGGTATTGAGATACTCTTCTGGCATTGCGATACTGTTTCAGGTATTGCAATACTGGTCAGGTATTGTGATACTCTTATGGCATTGCGATACTGGTCAGGTATTGTGATACTCTTATGGCATTGCGATACTGTTTCAGGTATTGCAATACTGGTCTGGTATTGTGATACTCTTCCGGCTTTGTGATACTGGTCTGGTATCGTGATATTGTATAACCCGATGAGGTTTGAATCAGTTTTCCGAGAAGGGTAAGCGTAAGTAAGGAAGGGGTTAGAAGAAGGGGTGGGGCTACTCAGAGACATCCGTCTGTTGCACTTAATCTGTGTCAAGCCGTTGAACTTTGCCTCAAATTGTCTTTGCCAAGTGGAGAAAACACACACACACACACGATGGTCACCTAGTCAATTATTTAAAGCCGTGTCTGTGACATTAACTGTGTGTGTGTGCTCGCGTAGCTGTTGGATTCAGCCTGGACCGACCTGCAAAAGGCCGCCGAGGCACAGCAGGTGCTACAGGACCGAGGACACACCCCTAGTGACACCGTCCTCCTCAAGCACCCGACCATCCTGCTGCGGCTCTTCACCATGAGCTACTTGAGGTTCTGAAAAACTAGTGATGCAAGAGTGAAAGTTAAAAAAAAAAAAAAAAACTTTTACTATTAAAACGACTTTTACAATTTTTGGGGGGAATTTGTGAAAATCTGTGAACTTTTCTCCGACCGTCTATGCAGCGCTGTGTCTGCACTCACCTACTACGGCATCTGCATGAACGTGGGCTCCTTCGGCGTGGACGTCTACTCTGCCCAGTTCTTCTCAGGCCTATCAGAGACCCCCTGCCTGCTCATCCCGCTGGTCCGTCTTGGTCGGCGCGCACTGAGTGTGCTCACGCTGCTGCTGAGTAGCGCCTCATGCTTCCTGTCGCTGCTGCTGTCCATGCTGGACGGTGAGTTTCCCAAACTGTTTCAAAATGACGTCATATTTATTTGCCGGACATCAAAATCTATGAGGATGAGGCCATAGGATACTTCCTGTTTTACAGCCCCACCAGAGATCACCATGACTCTGGCCCTACTGGGGAAGCTCTGCATCCTGGCCTCCATCTTCATCTCGGTCCTCTACAGCATCGAGCTCTTCCCCACCATGGTCAGGTAGATGCTCGCGCACGCACGGGGTTGAGTACTCATAAAATATGTGCCAATACCACGACACAGATACCAGTTGTATATCGACGTATATGAAATTTGTGTTTGTACTGTAGTGAAACTTGTTCTCGCAAAAACATTCTGAGGAATGTTGTTCAAATAACACAACATCTGTGGAAATTAAAAAACAAAAAACTGATTCTATCATGTGTAATGGCCTTATTAAGTACTTGTGAGGACTCGGTAATCGGTGAGTCCTGAAATGCAAATACTCATACTCTACTCGCTCGGCAAAAAAAAGTGGTATCGGCACATCCCTACACACATCCCTCTAAGCACCCCCCCAACCCCCACTTCCTCCAGGCAGCGCTGTGTGTCCCTGGTCAACCTGAGCTTCCGGGTGGGCTGCCTGGTCAACTCGCTGGTGCCGCCTAACCCCAACGGAGCCATCTCATTGGTCGCCATGCTGGTGTACAGCAGCGGTCCCCTGTTGGGCTGCGCCCTGTGCCTGCTCCTGCCCGAGACCAGTGACGTCCCGCTGCCCGACTCGGTGGAGGAGTGCGAGCGGCAGCCTCGACCCCGCTTGCCGACTCTGAGCGCCATCCAGTGGCCAAGGTGAGAATTGAACAGTTATTTCTTATTATGCTGAATTCAGATCCCAGATGATGGATGGAATGGACATTTTTTTGCCCTTTTATGAGAGAAAAGTGTGCCCACTGTTGGGTATTGAGGAATAGAAACTGATTGTTGCCATTTATTGCTGAGAAAAAGTTAAAAACAACAACAGAGTTGCCCTTTAATTTGCCTCCAACAGGACTTTCTCAGGACTCAATCCCATGGTTGTTGTTGACAATAATTAACATTTCGCGTCACAAGGGTTTGGTGTGTTTTTGTTTTCCTGCCAACATTCAGTATGAGACACACACACACACACACACACACGTACACGTACACGCACACGCACACGCACACGCACACACACACACACACGCACACACACACACACACACACACGCACACACACGCACACACGTGGACGAGACGTGTTTGTCCGGCTGGTTGTTACGTTTGAATGCGTTCACGCTTGTGTGCTCACGTGTTTCCAGAAAGCTCCTGAGCAGCCAGACGGGCAAAGCGGCGGCTGAGCCTGCGGAGAAGGAGGAGGCCAACACACACTCAGGATTCATCTAAACGATTTGTCCTTCGCCGTCTCAAGCGCCTCGGTCCGGTTTGATCTCCAACTGGTGATTTTGAGTCGATGAATGGCGGGCGCATAGTCACGTGATTGCCAGCTCCCGTTATTCTAGTATTGTTCCTTTCATCGTACTATCGTCGTTTCTTTTTTTATGAAGCCAGTGGGATCTGTACAACACAACACAACAAACAGTCTGTGCCAATCTTCCCCAATAAAAGATGCCGAGTTGCTCAGTGACACTGTGTGTTTGTGTGTGTGTACATGTGTGTGTGTTTTCCTTGCGATATAATGAAATCAGATGGTGCCTCAACTCGGGAAAATGCAACTGCCCCAGTCCTGACGCGAGCCGTTCAGCAGAGGAAAGGGTTTTCTTCACGTCGCCACGCAAACAACTCACTGCTAAATTCACAAATAAAGCCGCTTTCTAATTGGGAGCAGCAGCTTTTTGTACTGCAGATACATAAGATGCAAGGTGTCGTTGCTTCAGTTCTGGCACCCCCAGCAGGAGAGAAGAGGAGCAGCGGCACGTTAAGTTGACGTTAGTTTATTCACAAAGTTTTTTATATATTAAAAAAATAATGCCCCAAAATGCGTACATATCTACACCACTGATGAAAATGGAAATAATAATAAAAATAACCCAGATATCCATAATTAGCTGCTGAGGTCACAGATCTCAGAGGAGAAACCTTAACATTGTAAAATGTGAAGCTGGATGGGCTGTAACACTGACAACCGTAGAGTCTTGACTCTTGACAAGCAACTGTGCAGGAAAGGACATAAAGTAAACAATACCAAACCGCCGCCATTGTGATTACCAGCTAGAGCTAACAAGTTCCTCTGCATTAAAAAGTTTGTTAAACTTGATCTAGGGAAGAAAAAGTCATGTGCAAAAAAGAGGTTTGAACGGGAATGTGCAGATAAATGTCACAATCTAGAGGTCAATCTGTCATTTTAGCAACCAACAGAAAAAAACAACCACCCGAGTCTTGAAACAGTTTCATTAATTAATTCACCAGGAGCTCAACAGGGGTCGTCGCCTCGTGATCACTTCACCGTCTGCCGTCGTGGTGCCAGCAGGGGTCAGTAGGAGACAAAGTTGGCGGGGAAGATGCCCACCCGGCCGTCCTCCAGTCGCCCCTCCCACCAGTCGTACTGGGAGTCGGTCTTGGTGGTGACGGTGATGCGGTCCCCGGGGACGATGCTCAGGTCGCCGGGCTGCTGGCCTGAGAACGGGTGCACCGCTGTGACGACCAGCTGCCCCGTGGCTCCGCCCACCGACGCCCCGTCACCTTGGAGAAGGAGAAACAGAGTCAATTACAAAAGTGAGCCAAAAGCAACATCAGTGTATTTTATCTTACCATAGGAAGGAGGAGTCCTGGCTGCATGAGCACCTGGAAGGTGAAAACAGTCAAGAGTGTTGAATGCTGATTATTGTAGAGTTGGAAATAGAACATTTTGATTGGTTATTTATAGATGTCACGGAAAATGCAAGTAAATGTTGTTTTGACTGGCACAAAAGCAGTTGCGGTTCTAGACCAATTTTACTGAGGCGGCAGACTGAGGCCATGGTTTTTTGTCAGACGGGCACATTCCGCCCGGGGCAAAAAAGACAAAAAATTGAAATCTTATTTGATTTATTTTTATTTTCATAAAACTAGTGTTTAACCATTGTAATCAAAGTGACTGGTCCAAAATGTCATATTTAAGACACAAATATAACATTTATTTTATTTTATTTTTTTAAATTTTCCACAAATATAATAAAACTATATACAAATATTGGCTGCCCTACTATTACAGCAACTGTATTCTGCGGTTTTGGTGATCTCTGGCAAACCGATCAACAAATTACTCAAAACTCAACGTCTTTGCCCTCCTAGAATCAATGCTCAGCTCACCCAGATTGCTTAATCTCTCGTCAGTCATGGTGGATCTGAGGTATGTTTCCAGTAGTCACTGGGTTCGCAACTGCTATTTTACAGTCTGTACACTTCTACACTCTGCTTGTTTCTCAGTCTCAGGATCTTCACTCAGGCGCTCTCAACGCCATCATCTCATTTATTTTCACCATAATTATGTTCTCAATTGTTTTTAAATCTATGGTTTACGTTTTTTTATGTGTCAATAAAGAAAGTTGAGAAAGTTGTCTCTGGTACATGAGACTATTAATCTCTTTTCAACGCAATATATTCATTTTATACACAGTTTTCTATGTATAAAATGAATATATTACAGCTATTCTCTGCACTTTGTGAGGAGATGGGAGCACAACATAAAGCTGTGTTGTTTCACAGGGAAGCCAGGATGGTGGATGTTACAAAAGCGGTTTGCCAAAAAAAAGTTATTTGCACAGCAGAAAAGTGAAAGGAGGATTCTTGTTTAAAAAGTAATGTTCAGGATTTGATGTCACAAAGAGTGATTTGCTAAAGTTGTTTATTTGTACAAAATAAATGATTTCATAAATGAAGAGAAAAGTGTGTATCATGTACATGATAAAAAAAAAAGAATGTTGGTTTTTTATATCACAAAAAGTGGTGTGCCAAAGGTAAAACAGTATTTGTCCTAGAGACATGAGGCCACTTGCAGGTTCATCGGGAAAAATTTGGTCGCGCGAGGATTGGTTTGAGAGGAGAGGGAGACGGAGAGGCGGGAGGAAGGGGAGGCTTTTTATTGTGGTTGAGCGAGGTAGAGCAGGGGAGAGAGAGTGGGAGTGAGTGTGTGTGTGTGTGTGTGTGTGTGTGTGTGTGTGTGTGTGTGTGTGTGTGGGAGGGGGGGGGGGGGGCAACTCCCAAAATTCTTCCTCCAAGGTGGGGCATGACAGAGAAGGTTTGAGAACCACTGCACTAAAGGATCCGACTAGTATGTGCAATGCCATATCATTACTTCATTGGGAGGAGGCGGGGCCACAGTGGGGTCGAGACTCAGTGCTACAGGGGCCCTGGCCCCTGTTGGCCCCTCCCTAGAACCGCCACTGCACAAAAAACAATGAATGCTTCATTTGGTCAACACTGCTGCTACTGCTACTTTTTTATAGTTGCAAGTCGACGCTGTGACCACTAGATGGAAGCAATGGATAAGAAATGACTGAGACATTTTCGGGAGGGACGTTAAGGGCCTGTTTCATAGCTGCAGTTCAACGCTGTGACCACTTGATGGAAAACGAAGCCGGAACAAGAAGGAACAAACTCGAAGTGGATTGCAGTTTTCTTTTGGTTTTTACCTGTGGTCTCCGATTTATAAACGGAGATGCTGGGGTAGAGGGACTTTTTACTTCCTGTTCCTGCACCTGCACACACGCAAACACAAACCGCATTTCTTTTGCACTTTGAGGGGTGCAGAGAAAAAAAAAATACACATGTACATATATATACACGTTATATGAGAAGTCACCTGCAGCGGCCGGTGGCTTGTCATAGCCATTTGCTGGCCTGTGCTGCGGCAGAGCTGAAGGTCTGGACGGGGCTGAAGACAGCTGGACGGAGAGAAACAGAGAGAGGGGTTCAACAAAAACAGAATTCCTCAGACAAACATGAATGAACGGGACTAGATTCCGTGTCCAAGAAAGCATGGAAATGTTATCCAATTCCAACAATCCTTGGGCGCAGAAGTCTGTGTGTTTGCTACAGGAAAGTTTATCTTTTATTCAGCTTGTAAACTTCCCCGGCAGCTCGTAAACCTTCTTTTCCATTTTTAATCGGGTGCTGCAAGAAGGAGTTGAATGACTGGGGCTGACAGCTCGCCCACGTCTTGCCAGCTCCCTGCGCACCACACACTTTACGAGAAGGCTGTTGAACGGGTCGGACCAGAAAACCAACTGCTGTGTTTGCTGCAGATTAAATAGAGTGTCCCTGAAGATTGTCACCTCATAAAAAGAAACAAAACAAAACAAAACCCAAAACTTGGCCTCTGGATGCACCTTTCACTGGGTTTACAGCTGACATACACTGGCGCTCAAAAGTTTGGGGTCACTGACTCATTTCTGCATTGAACTGCATCTTAAGAAACTTCATGAAATAATCCACTGGAATGCTCCTAGAACAGCGCAGGATGCACTAGTAAATCAGTCAGGATGCGCCAAACACGTTACAGGACAGATTTGACAGCTGTTTGCCTTGATTGTCCAATTGAATGTGATTTTAGAGAATGAATATCAAGTGTGTAATTGGCTGTTGTTACAGAAGTTGAATGCTTTAAAATAAAAATAAAAAAATTCTAAAACAAAGCTTTATGTTATAATCACATATTTCATATTTCAATTTTGCACAATTGGAATTCTCCCAAACCCTTTTTAATTAGACATTGGAAATGGTTTCCGTTAAAACACTAAAACGTTCCCATAGTTGTGAAGCACAGCTTGAATGATTTCCTTGCACTCAACATCATCATTTCATAAAATGGGTTATAATGGCGTTCAAGAAAAATGGAGCAGAAGAAAGAGTCAGTGAGCCGAAAACCTCTCAACGTATAGAGCACATTTACCTTAGCAGGCATGTTCTTGCTGGTCCAGTCGGCCGTGTAGGCGTCGGTGTAGGCCTCCAGGACGTGGTAGAGGTTGGCGCACTCAGTCGGCGGCTCAACGTCCCCGTTCAGGATGGCCGATGCTCGGATGCTGCGCGAGTAGAACCTTTGGCAAGGAGACAAGGTCAGGTGAGGTCAGGTGAGGTCAGGTAGGGTCAGGTGGGAGGGGCAGGTAGCGTGCATGCCTGCCTACTTGCTGTTGGTGTCTTTGCGCTCTATTAGGTATGAGCCCTCCAGCGAGATGCCTGCAAACAGGCCCCGGGATCTGCAGTAGGTGAAGACAGCGGCCGTGCTGCGAAGGGCCACGTCAGCCTCCACGTTCCTGGTGGGAGAGCGAGATAAAGAAAAGAAAAGAACAGAGTTTTACAGTTTTATCTCTGGTAGGGATCACAAGGTCATAGCTACGATGCTCATCCTGCGGCATTCCTCAAGGTCAGATTCTCCCTCTGACTGCCTTCTCTCTTCACAGCTCCTCATGTATGCATTCTTACAGTTTTTTATTTCTGTCTCAGACTGCACTGGATTTCAGAAACAGAGGTTGACTGAGGTCATGTGATGCTGCGGTGGCGTGACGTGCGTTGCTTCCATTCCGGACGGGGGTTTCGCTGCCTCAACACAGCCGATATTGCTGGTAATCAGGTGGAAAAGCGTTTGATCGCCCTAGAGGGGGACACCTAGCCACGCCCACTCCTAAAATGTCAACTCACTGGGTTCCATAAAAAAAACCAAAAAAAACCTGTCCGACAGTTCTGACACGGACACTGCAGGGCAAAACTCCTCGTCTTCCTCCTCCAAAACACCACGTCTTGAAAACAGTGAAGTGCAGAACGCCAAAGCTGAAATTACCCCAACTAGAAATGGTGGTGGCGGTGGCGCAATAGCACAAGTGCTCACCTGCCCAAAGGTCCTACGGCGACGGTGACGTTGCCACCCAGGGTCAGGTTCCCACCTTTGGTGAAGGCCTCGATGGCCCGTCGCTGGTTGAGGATGATCACCAGGTCGGACACCTGAAAGCAGCGGGAAAAGAAACTCACAAAAAAACAAAACAAACATGGAGCTTGTTCAAAGGTCAAAGGTCTTTTCTCCTCGTCGGGTTCCACAACTGAGGCAAAATCAAAAAAAAAAATGAAAACAAAAAATATCAATATTTGTTCATTTTTTTTGTTTCGATCTTTTTTCCAAAATCGAAAAACAAAAAACTTGATTCCATGGGAAACTCATTCTTGCGGCTACACCGCACTCTGACAGCTTTGTCACAGTTCGGCGTCCCCTGGACTTGTTGACTTGTCTAAGTTCCGCTAGTTCTTGAAATAAGGGGAATAAATGAATTTATAATAAACCGAGGGCCGCATCGTCACAGACCTCCACGCCGATCTCGAAGCCTCCTCCCAGACCAGCAATGCCAATGGCCGAGGGCGCCGACCAGCCTGAACACACACACACACACACACACACACACACACACACACACACACACACACACACACACACACACACACACACACACACACACACACACACACACACACACAGGTCATGAGTTTGGTGAGAAAATAAGCATTGTGATTACTATTAATCTGGGAAGATAGCACACCAGGGGGCCTTCGGCAAAACACTTTGACCAAAGGACTTGAAAACACATGTTCATTGCGAAATAATTTAGTGATAAGTGATATTAAAAAGAAAATCGGGCGGACGCAGTGGAACCGGAACCTCCCCCACCTCTGTCCCGACTACCTCCAGACAAAACATATTTAAACACGTCCAGTTGACATCATAATAATAATAATAAACTTTTATTTGTACAGCACTAAATCACAACCAAAGGCGTCTCAAAGCGCTTTATACAATCAGAGAGAACCAACCGGGATCATGACCTCGACAAACCCCTCCTATCGTTCAACCTCATCGGATTCTTCCTCCGCCTTTGTTCCCTCTTTCAAAACTATGGAGAGGCTAAAAATAAAATAAGTGTGAATTTTTCTGGCGGCTGCTAACTTGCCGCGAAACCACCAGAAAGCCTGCGCAGAAGCGCAGAGTCAGGAACTGGGCCTGCAGGCCGGTACAGAAATCTCTAGCGATCTGCCACCGGAATGTCAGATCCCATCACTGGCAAGGGCCAAATAACATCAGCGAGACATCAGATGACTGCATGCTGCTCGGCAGCGGCCCGCGCCGCAGGCGGCTCCGAGCCACTCTATCTGGAGCCGGGGGTACGCAAAAAAACATCCTTACCACTCCCGACAAATAACAGCTTCCCATCTGACTTCAAAGGAGGAAGAAGAGGAGCATTCAGTGCCCCCCCCCCCCAAAAAACCCCAAATCAGATAGTGAAAACCAAAGAAGAAGAAAAAGAAGAAATTCAGATTTTTGTCTTACGTCTGTCGGCCATTCTGGCAATCACGACACCGCTGCCCCCTCTGGCTGTGACAAGGAAGCCGGCCTTAATGACGGAGATGATGGCCAGGCCCTCGGCCTTGGCAATCACATGAGCTGCAACACAGACACATACACACACACGCACGCACACACACAGACACACACACACACACAAAATGAGAAAACAAAAGGTGCATTACATTAAAATTGGTGGGTCGACGTTCAGCGCCAATACGTCTGTTGTAAAAAAAAAAAAAAAAAAAAAAAGCAGACCTCTGTTGGTTCTTATCACAGGTCAAAGATGAAGAACTGAGGGTCTGATTACTTTAATGACCGCTTTGGTATGAAACCTTGTTGCTGTTCTTCAAGATATTCAAGCAAGCGATTAAATTTCTATTAGGGCTGTCAGTCGATTCAAAAATTTCATCGCAATAGTGTCCTGAGTTAAGTCACGATTAATCGCAAATCAAATGCAATTTTTTTTTTCACCGTATATGCAACTTAACAAGATATTTATTGTGCTTCTTGTAGTCTACGAAAAAATTGGGGAGGACATTAATAATTCCTTCGTGGAAATATTCTATTTTTATCTTCACTGGAACGTTCCAAAAGGATAACATACTTAAACTGTCCAGATACTCTACAAAAACCCCTGAAATCTTGAGGTATTCTCAAGCCATTACTCCTAGCCATTAAGGTTTACACATAAAACAATTCCTTCTTATTTGCATGCGAGGTTGGCCATTTCACTGTGTGCCCCTTCATCACTTGTGTGTGCACGTGTGTGTTTGTTTCTTCCCTCTCGCAGTGTGACGCTGATACTGACAAGTATAACGCACACAAATATGCTCGCATTTGTCAATCGCGGTATTTTATTTTGAAAATTAACCAGATTCTCTTGTGCTTCTTTGAGTGACTTCCTGTCCAGCTTGATGCAAATCACTCCCGGCTCGTGCCCAAAATAGACCAGACGTTTCTTTGCAATCTGCACAATAGTTGTAGGGCTGCAACTAACGCTTATTTTTGCTGTTGACTAATCTATTGATTATTTTTTCGATTAGTCTATTAGTTCGATTAGTCACGATTATCTTCTTTAATTTCACCACCTATTTTGGATTTCTATTTAACATAACTTGCTTAAATCTTCACACTTGTGTTTTGCTGTTGTATGCGGACAGCATATGTTTTTAAACAAATATATAAAAATAATTACACACAAAGCATTTATCTGTGACATAATTGCTATATTTTTCAAAGTAAAATATCATAGGCATATTCATTCACGATTTAAAGGTTATATGCAATGTTTATCACAGTTAAATACTGAAAACAAATTTCTTACAACTTAAATCGAATGAAACCAAATGAATATGCGCTAAATAACACAGTTGATAAGTGATAAGTGAAAGTGTTCCAATACAGTATAAACGCTAGTATTCTAGTACCCTGGAATGCTAGGTGAGATTCACAGAGTTAGCACCTAACGTGCTTTGCTGCTTCATTTTCAATGAAACATTCCTAAACTTTCTAAACTTTGGGGCTGAGTTTTCGAGCCTTTTCAGAGAAGAAGCCGTTCTTCTTCTCTGTTTTTTTGCAGGATTTAAACAACAAGCAACACCACCGTCAGCGCTCAGTGCTGCACTGCTTGTTCAGCAATTTACAATAACAATAACACGACGCGTCGACGATTCAATTTTTGCGTCAACGAATTTATGTTGTCAACGTAATCGATTACGTCGATTAATCCTTGCAGCCCTAAATAGTTGCAATTAAAAATAAATAAATTGATGATGGCAACAGCTGATGATGAGCCTCTAAATGTCCAACGCTAAAGGGAAACCCCCCAGAAACCTCTCCGACGATCGCAACATGAGAACCTAAATTTCACACTGAAAAATGTGTAAGGAAAACATGATTTAACCCTTAAATAATGTTGAGGATCCAATGTGGCCAATGTTTACATTAGAGAACAGTAAAACACCCTAAACATTTATCCTCTGACTTTAAGTTGGCTTCTAATGGGTCACATTTCAACTTTTTTTTTCTTTTTTTAAAGTTGTTTAAAAGTAACTTGTTCTCGGTATATTATGACCAACACAGTATCTACAGGTGAATTGCCCTTTCCTGCCACTACACTGTTACATCTACTTAAGTCACAGTAGCATAAACTGCCCGATATAAACATTACTAAAACTCGCAGTAGCTTCATGTTGTCCCTGTGTGATGTTCAGTGAGTGAAAAATGCATGTTATATTCCCCAATGAATGTTTTATAGTACCAGTTGGTATATGGTATAGATACTGGCATTTACATGGTTTACCAAAATAAATTCCACTCAAAAAATCAAATACATAAAAATAATTGCACACTTTTAACGGCTGTACTCCAATACACTATTGCATGTAAAACACTGTTGAAAAAAAGGAAAGCTGTTTACACAAAGCCGTCTTCAAAAATGTTACCGTTTACATGGAGACGCACGAAACGATTGAAAACAATGTAGTACCTAAGCCAGGCCTGGTGCGGCGCCACAAGTTTACTCCTTGAAGGAGGAAGAAGAACACCTGAAGCGAGACATGTTTAAAGAAGCAGGAGCTTGTTAAAAACATTAGCACCACAGAGAACAGAAAGAAAGATCGCTCATGAAGAGGTGTGGATAAACGACAGTTGTACTTCTGCTTCGAGTTACTTTAGAACACAAAGCCTTAAAAGGCACATGTTAAGGTTGACTGGGAGTCGTGCCAGTAAAAGTTCGCTCATTTTTTTGTCATCTAGGTTTCCTGCCTCAATATCCCAGTCCGGCGACCCAAAAGAAAATCAATAAAAAGTAAAACAGGAGGTTTGCAAATCACTTTCGATGTGTTTAGTTTGACTTTGCACACAATGCACGATCGATCCACGAGCACCGTGTGTTATTGTTCACTATTGTTTGCGGTTTGTTGTAGTAGAGAGTTAATGGGAAGACTGCAGGCTGATCATTAGTCGCAGTAACTAGTCCGTTGCCTTAGGTGGTGGTTGTTGTGGTGAGTGGTCGTCCGCACCTCACGGCCACTCAGATTGCAGGGCGGGGGAGGGGTTTACAGCTGTGACATCAACGTATCCAAAAAAGATCGGTTTGTGTGGTTTTGGCCTGTGCGGTTTCAGTGAAAATGCCGGCTTCTATTGATAATTTTCTCGATCATGCCGCAAATCCTCAGGGTGATGCTCTCTGGTTGCAAGTTATGCAGATGGTACCGTAGCAAACTCGTCGAACTGTATGGCGCCCTCTATTGGAGACAACATGCCGTTTAGCAAAAAAAAAAAAACAAAAAAAAAAAAACTGTTTTTCCATTAATTTCATTTAATTGATTAATTTCTTAATCGACGATTAATCGATTAATTGTTAACATCCCTACAACAAACGCAACCGTAATAACAGAAACAAATGCCTCGGAGCGGCTTTTTATGGCAATTATTGCCTTCCAAATATCTGAGAAGTCTGGGCTGTCAGATGACTGAGGGGGGAAATAAAGTCATGAGAAGATGAGCAGAGGTCTTTTTAAAGGTGTTGGTGGCATTACATTTTTTTCATTTCCTTTTTCACACTCCATGGAGGGGTGGGGGGGTTAACTCCCTTTTTTTTTTTTAACAACAAAAACCCCAAAAAACCTCCCATCCCTCCCCGACTCCTGTAGTCAACTATAAACAAAGCCCCTTCATTGGTTTTTAGTACCAGGGATGAGTTTGTCCGGTCCGTTGCGGTTGGAGATCTCCGTGAAGTCTCTCAGGATCTTGGCCGCCTTCTTGGCCTCCGACTTTAGGTTGGATGGAATGGGGTTGCTCACTGCCAACACACGCACACAGAGGAATGGACAATTTGTTGCTTACTGGAAAATAAAGGCTATACTTACTACTTACTACTTACTACTACTTACTACTGTACTGTTTATTGTCCGTGCTTCATCACAATTGACTAATGGTGTTCATCACAGTATTTGCATGAGCGCATATAAAATTTAGCTTGATCAAGGATCAAGGAAACCACCCGTCCCTACATACCCCCGAGCTGTAAGCCACAAGGAAATGCGTACTTATCATGCAACGGCTATACAACAGCATTAGTGAATGCAGATGAACTATTGTTATCTGTCGCCTCCAGGAAGATGCGAAAATTTGGTCACGGCCGAGTCGACACTGGGCGACTTCATCGAGCAATGCAAGGGGTATTTGGAATACAGTAGCGATTCGCTATCTTGTTATGCGGTAAATCTCTGGTTTCCGCTAATCCTACTTGGACGATGAACCTTGAAAGCATTGAGCGAAATGGGGTAACAGGCATCCGGGGTCTATTTTGAGAAAACACATGACACATTGGCCCCCTGTTAGTGAAAATCAGTTTTTGCCATTTGTATGTTTTCTCGGAGAGCGGTGTTATGAAAAAAAAAAAAGAAAAAAAATGTCTCCGGGTCAAATTTAGAAATGACTCAGTAGCCCATTTGGTGTGCCAGGAAATAGGACCATCCAGGCGAATAACTCGTTTAATGGTGCATGAAAAGTGCCGCCTGTTGCACACCGTACTTTTTTTTCGGTTGTTTGTTTTTGGTCCCAGGGAGCAAAAACAAGTGCTCGCCACTCGAATGAACGAGTGAGGCTTCCAAGGTGACGTTTAAGTAATAGTCAAAAAAGAAACCTAACTTTATTGACTACCTTGGGGAGGAATTGTTTCTCTGCATTTGAAACATTCTATTAATAGTTAACCTTAACTGAACTGCGGCCCAGATTACACCAAGAAGGCATTTTTTGAAACCGACCATTTTCGGAAACGACTGAAAAGGCTGCAGTACTGATAAGGGTGGGCCTATGACATGACTGTTTTTGGACTTTCAGATCCTGGAGAGCGTTTATGAAAATGTACGGCCCCTTTTTCAATGAAAACGCAGACTTCGTGTAAGTGCAAGGCCAAAACGACAAAGATTTTTACAGTTTTCAGAGAAACCCGTCTTCGGGTATCTTTGAAGCCTCACGGTATTAAGCTCTATATTGAAATGATTCTTAAAACACTGACAAAATGGATGAAATACACCTATTTTATGACTTAATACGATTAATATTATTTTTTCAAGTTTGCAGGGCCCGATTAAAAAGCTTAACAGGTCATACATGGCCCCCAGGCCGTAGTTTTCCCATGCCTGATCTGGACTGGTTTATATTAGTGTGGATGCAGAACTGAACAGCATTAAGCACTACATTACATTAAAGCACAGCAGTGGCTACGGACAAGATGTAGTTAGACTACATCGCCGCTGGCAACTGATGATTTGTTAATGCCATCATCGGCGCCATTAGGAAGCTTTTGCTTTGTGACTAGGTAATCTTGTTGGTTTCTCTTTTTATTCAATGTAATTTGATTTTAATTCATGCCTGCTGACCTCTACGCTACCAGTGGAGTTCAGGCAGGGGGTTGTTGAGCTGCAGCAGACTTTTGTATGGCACACGTGGCTCGGCTCAGCTGATGGCGGGATGTGGAGGCTGCGCTCTTGTGTCACACGGTGGGAATGTGCTGGATGCAGCAGGAAGCGGTTATTTTGCAGAGCGGTCCCTCTCTCTCTGCCGCAGATTGACCGCTCCGGTGTGAAGCCTCAAGGCCAGAATGGCTGATTTTTAACCCGGTATTTGGAATTTCTCTTGGGGGAAGAAAAGTGCTTTTTTTGTGCTTGAGCTAAAGAATAACCTGGCAGCAGATTGGCAAATATTTGGATGTTGTTATACTATTGGCTGGATGCTAGCGTGCTGAAATTAAGAGTGCTAGGCTAAGGCGCTTGGCTTTACTCGCAGGTGGAATAGTAGCATTGAGACTGCTGGCTTGTTTGTGGGGGGAAATTCAAAGGTGTTTATGGGTCTTTAGGAATCAAGTGACTGAAAGATATGCAAAACAAATCCATTAAATATAAACCCCATTTCAGCAGACACCGACTGCTGTCCCAATCAGCTGTGATTATGGCTTGAATTCCAACTTTGCTCGTGAAAAATGACGTGACTGGCAATAATGTTTCGCAGTGCAAGTACATCTATTATGTGTGAGGAGAAAACCGAGTGAAAGGGGAAAAATGCCATCCATCTGCATAGCGAACGAAGAATAATGACTAATCCCTTTTAGAAACCACCTGCAGGATGGTTGGACTTGAAAACACATGTTCATTGCGAAATAATTTAGTGATAAGTGATATTAAAAATAAACTCGGCCGTCATTCGAGGCGGACGCAGTGGAAACGGAACCTCGAGAGGATGGCCAACAGAAACCGGAAGTCGCCTTAAAAGCTTCAAGACAACAACAATAAGTCGTTGTAACAATACGTCTTTAAACTACTTACTTTTCGCCTTTCACGCTCCTTTTTCTTCTATTCACTTCGGTCCCCCGGCTCGACCTGCGCTCACCTGCGAGACAGGTGTCTCTATACTCCTGCAATTTCTGCGCCCTTCCGCCTTACCTGATTCTCTCCCCGTGGCCTGCCCCTCCCTCTCTGACGTTCTCCGCAGTCTGGGTCACGCGGACGCAAACGGCAGGGGAACCGACGCGAACACACGAAGGTGCAGGCGGATTAAACTAGAGTCCGTGACGTCACGCAGGAACAGGTGAAACGGGAAGTGGTGCACCCGCGCGCATGCCTTCTGGAACTGTCAGCGTTTATTTTCTCTTTTTTGTCCCTGAGTTTTGTTTTTTTTGTCCCTTGTTTTTTTTTTTTTTTTGTAAACTTTATGTCGGACAATTTCAGATACAAACAAACAATTCACTAAAATGGATTGTCAGGCGACCCGTAATAAGGCGGAAAACTAGTCCACACTCTAACAATCAAATTAAATACAATTTAAAATGTGTTATTTTATATTTATTTAAAACACTTTTAAAACACATAAAAGTGATTACACAGCTTTGGCGCTGCAAAATTGGCATTGGGAATACAAATAAACGACATAAGACATAGTTAAAAAATAAAAAATAAATCAGACAGTAAATTCAGATAGAGGGGCCAAAGGCAAATAAAAAGAGGTGGGGAACGTGGAACTTAAAATAAAAAATAGTAGGGAAACCAGGGTGTAAGCCTGCCTTCGCCCTATGACAGCTGGAAGAGGCTCCAACATACCCCTGCAACCCTGAATGCAGGAGGGTATTGAAGAAGGATGGATGGTAGAAAAAAACTGCAACATTCTCTGCAATCAACTGTCAATTCCCTGAAAGTACTGCTTGAATTTGTGGAATTTAATAGCAAGATCTGCATGCCCAGAAATGCATTTGTGCACAGATGAAAAAAGCAGGCTATACTTCGGCTAATCAGGAGCTAACAGTGACTGTGCTGTGGTCCCATGTCCTAAGTCAGTGGAGCCTCAACCGAAAAAATCTTCCCTTGTTTGGTCGCATGTTTTCTCACAGTTGAGGTGAAGTATAAGGTTTTTCTTTATATAACGCATACCTCAGCTCTCCTCAAGGAGGTCAGAGGTCGGGCATCGAGGGAGTCGGGGGCCCAGGCAGGGGCGCGAGCGTGGATAAATCTCTTAATGTTTAAAAAAAAAAAAAAGAAATCATGCTTTAACCCAGGGGTGGGCAAAATATTTTTAAAACCCATTGTAGCCCACTGGTCAACAAGTTTGCCCACCCCTGCTTTAACTGGCCAAGACAACGTTACAGAGACCCAGGAGGCTGAGCGCAGTTTATACCAGGACTGCATTGATGGAGACGATAAACGCAAGGAGAGGTAAACACAAGTCATTGGTAGATGTTTTTTATGTGTCTTAGTAGGAGGACTATATTTCCATAAAACTAAACTTGTCTTTTGGTGCGACTGATGAAGAAAAGAGCAGATGAAAGCCTCCCCTCAACATCCCATCTCCACATCTCCAACCTCACCCTCACGCTTTTACCCCCTCTGTCCCCAGCTGACTGGGTACCACGAGCTCGAGGGGCCTTTTAGCTCCAGTTAAACATTAACACAGTGTTTGATTTTCCACCGTGGCTAATGTTCCATTTATTTATTTATATATATTTTTATTTATTTTTTTTGCGTTATCGCACACTCTGGATTCTGTGATGAACTTTTGAGGAAAAAAGAAAAAAACAATGGAAAAAAAAAAGATAAAATAAAATAAAGAACTAAGAGGGAGGCGTCAGCATACACATGTGCCAAGATGTTCTCCAGACTGCTCCATGTTGTCAGCTAGGTATTTATGACTCCCGCCAATGATTTGCCTCCAGCCTCCCGAAGCGCCCTTATCTTATCCCAAAAAACCCTCCCGCGTGCTTCCACTCAGTGCCCTCCATTTGTTTACGACAAATTTTGCACGGACAACACCGGGGGAGGCGGGTGCGGTAGGGGTGGGGCGGGGGTTGACTGCAATAAGACTCTAGTGCCCATTACATGGGCACACAAATCAGCTTTTCATTCATTTATGCTTTAGTCGTGCCAACTTCTTGAAAATGTATAAATGTGAATAAAATGAAGGGAAAAGGGGGTCTTCGAGAGAAAGATTTATTTATTTGTGTTGACTTGTCAAATGATTTGTGACTGTGGTAAGGCTGAAATATAGAAGCACAAAGATACCTGAGGTTCTGCAATTTTAAATAGGATTTAAATGTAGGTGCAAAGGTGTAGAGCTATATTTACTGCAGTACGGCTGAATAATCATCAATATTTATCCTATTATGTATGGTATTATGATTTACATACAGAGCTTGTATGTTCTTTGCCCACCTTCAATCCTGCCTCATCCAAATCAAATCAAATCAAATCAAATCAAATCAAATCAAATCAAATCAAATCAAACCTTATTTATACAGCACCTTTCAATCACCAGTCTGGCTCAGCTGTCAATCAAAACATTTCAGTGTCTCTTCCTTTTTATTCTACAGAATGAATTAAGGCAACTAAAAGCCAAGCTGATGAGAACCGTCGTGAACGTGGAGTGGCTGACCACCAGGGGGCAGTCATAATTGTTTTTCCTTTGCTCCCCTGAGTCTCTCCGCAATTAAGCAGGATGAACGTTTGCCAGCAACCTGTCCGCCAGCTGCGGGCCTCATGTCAGGGATGCTGGCAAACACACACACGCACACACACACACACACACACACGCGTGCTGATTCATCGGCGGTGATGGAGAGGCCACCTGCCACAATCCTCATCCAGTGTCAGTGTAAGGTTAGGGGTGTCGGCCTGCTGAGTGATGGACAGCCGGGTCGGTGCCGGGCGGCCTTGTGGATTAAGACAGAGGAGAAGATGAAAGCTGGAAGCTGTTTCCACTTAGCGGCGTCGTAACAAGGCTCCTGAGTGAAATATCGCTTGACACCGGCCGACGTCTTTGAGCCTCCGGGGGGCGCTGAATTTATTAACCCAAATAAAAGCAATGCGAGTAGGAGTTGGGGAAAAAAAAGAGGTCTCACAAGATGGGGGGAATGTCAATCATCCTTCTATCCTTCCCTCCGTCTCACCTCATTATCCCTCCATCCCGCCTCCTTTCCCTCTCTCCTCACCATTCTCCTCCCTCGTCACTTGGATTAATCCGTCGTCCCCTTTTGCTCTTTAAATAGCCCTGCTGGATAAACAAGGGTCCCGCAGGGGCTATTTGTCTCCCTAATGTCTTTCCATCATGAAGTGTGTGTGTGTGTGTGTGTGCGTGTGTGTGTGTGTGTGTGTGTGTGTGTGTGTGTGTGTGTGTGTGTGTGTGTGTGTGTCCTGGCCACCCAGCCTACGTGAACAGCTCCAGGCCTCCCTACTGCTGCTGTTGGATGTTTGTGTCGCTTGCCAGTCGCGATCTTGCTCCTTCCCCCCTACTCCTCTGCACCTCCTCCTCCTCCTCTTCCTCCACCTCACCTCCTCTTGCTGCTCCTACACAGTTTTCCAACCCTCACTGGGAGAGTCGCCTCCCTCTTCAAACCGCCAATCGACGGCATTGTCCACATCTGTTTCAGCACTTGTTTGTGTCATGGCCTCCCGCCGTTCCCTGCCTGGGAAACCTGGGAAAACCTGGAAGTCATTCCACTGCTTGGAGCATGGATATTTGTTTTTTTGTTTCTCAGAACAACAAATGCAACTTTCGTCACTCGTCTCCCTTTTTGGCAGAGACGGATCAGGAGAAACAAAAATACACACACACACAAGGAAACCACGAGGTTAGCAGTTGCTGTTGTCCTGCCACACCCACCAGCTGTCAATCAAAAGGACAGGCCCCGGGACGAAAGCTGGCCTTCTTGTGCTTGAGTGAAATCTGGCGGAGGAATGTGTTTGTTTGAAGTGTGCGCACAAATAGTTTGGCTATGTCTGTGCGTGCGTGCATGCGTGTGTGTGTGTGTATGTGTGGAAAGTAGATGGCAGATTTGGCAGGTGTTCAGGTGCAGGTTAGTCATTACCTGCCATTACTCTTAGTCACTCCTCCTCCTGCTGCTGCTGCTGCTGCCGCACCAAAAACACCTGCAGTTCAAGTCC
>NW_027466156.1:1865000-1967500 GCF_046127955.1 Nelusetta ayraudi
TGGCTGTAGCCAAATTCATCATCTCTCCTGCTGATGAGCGATTTACCGTCGGGCAATGAAAGAAAAAAAGCCTCCAAACTGTTCGATGCTTTCATCCTCAAAACCAGATGTCAAATACGTTGTGTTGAGGCGTGAAGACCTCTCAATGTCCGCCGTTGTACCCCATTGGAAAGAAATGAAAGGATGTTCTGTCTCCACAGTCAGCTGGAATTGTGGCTGTGGAGGAGGCGTAAGAGGGTGGGGAATCCCCAAAAACGTACAAAAAAAAACACAAAAAAAAACAAAACAAAAACCCAAGATGTTGAATCTATCATGAATAAATTACTTCAATATAAATATATCATTTTAAATATAAGCTAAGAAAAGCAGACTTCGTACATAAACAAAACAAGACGGGGAAAAAAACTCTGATTGATGCAGAAGGTGTTGCATCCAATGGCTGCGGGAGCTGAGGGACCCTGAAGAAGACCTGAACGTTTTAATAAGTCCTGCAGAAGTTACAAAGAAGTCCTGAAGGGGTCCTGAGGAAGCCGTGATGGGCTCCTGAAGGAGAAGTCCTGAAAGGGTCCTGAAGTAGTCTTGAAGTGGTCCAGAAGGGGTTTTGATGGAGTCCTCAAGAACTTCCTGAAGTCTGGAAGAAGTTCTGGGGTCATGAAGGAGTCCTGACCACATTCAAGAGAGGTGCAATGGGACGAGCTGACACACTAATAAGGTTCACCAGGACCATGACCAGGGCCAGTACCAGGTCCGGACCAGGACCACGATGGTTGGTTCTATTGGCAGCATTGCACTTCTTTGGCTGCATCACCTTCTCTAAGGCACAGTTGCAGGTGAGGGGCATCTTCCAACGTCTGGAATCATCAGTCATGCGGAACTGCCGCAAAGCGGGTTGGAAGCTGTAGCTGCAGTTCTTTACAGTCACTTGTGTGTGTGTATGTGTGTGTGTGTGTGTGTGTGTGCGTGTGTGTGTGTGCATGTGCGTACATACAGTAGGTTTGAGGCTGAGAACCAGGGCTGTAAAAAAAGAGTCACGGATCGGGGTCAGCAACCCCCCTCTCCTCCTACTCGGAGGTTACATTCTGAAAGCAGGCCAGGGTGGGCGGAGTCATCTGACGAGGTCGCTGCTGAGGACGGCGGAGTTCTGTGACAGGAAACGATGGGAGACAGGAAACACTTAGCGGGAAAACTCAACAGAGTCGTAAACACACTTGTGTAACGAACGTGTTGTGCCGAAGCGAGCGCGGCCGTTCCCTGGGAGACAGGTGGCGCCGCCACTAACAAGAAGAGACACAGAGACGAGCAAGCAAAGACCCAAACCCTCGGATAGCTTTTGAGGACAAAGGCTATTGCAGGAGGAGTAGTGGCCAATCAGAAGCCAGTGCTCTGTGAGGTGCCGTGTCCTACAGCCTCAGGTGTGGGCGCATCAGACTACGCAGCCGGGAGCAGGTGGAACCCACAGCCACTGTTGTGTTGTTGTCGTTGACATGGTGGTTGTGGTGTTCCCTGCAGACTCTTGCGGTGGTGTGTGTCTGGGCATGTGTGGGTGTATGTGGTATATCAGGAGATCTCTGGCCGCTCTGCGTCGTTCTCCTGTGTTCTCGGCTGAACAATCAGCAACGCTGTGTGCTGGGTGACCCCTGAGGCGGGTTGTGTAACCCCCCCCCATCCTTCTCCCCCCCAGTTCTGGGTCACTTTTTGTGCATTGTGATCAAAAAAAGAAAATTCATTAAAAAAAAAAATCAGTGAACTATTTCCTTTGTAGTCATTTGACTTTTCGCAGACGGCGGGTGGTGGTGATGCTAACCTGGATGAAAGTCCCCCCACCACCACCCTTACCCCCTACCCCTCACTCCACTGTGAACCTGCTTGACCTTTGACCCCTCACCTCCCTCCACTCTCTGTGCCGGTTTCCTCCCTGATCCTACTCGCACGCCGCCCACAGACTTTTTTTTTCCCACATAAAACATCCCAAGTGGGAACAGCCGGCTCACCGTGGTCGTGGTTGTGGTCGCGGTCATTTATCTCTCCTTGCAGCGAGGGCTCTTGGCGAGCTGGGTCAGCAGACGAGCGCATCTCATGAAGACTGGAGAAGAGAGGAGGAGAGAAAACGTGTTTATATGCAGGCGGAGGGAGACAAAAGAGGAATGTGTGTTTTGGTTGAACGGCTGATCGCCTCAGACACAGCCTGGAAAAGCAAAAAGCTGGAGCCTGTACAGCTGCGGCGGCGGCGTTGGTCATGTGAAAAAAGTTGCATCTTTAACAGCTAGAAAAAGTGCAATTTCCGGCCTCTTTGGTCCCCACAGTCACACTTGCACTTGGGACTCTGCCGGGTTGTGACCCCCCAGTCAGGGGTTAAGGGTCAGGGGGTCACGGCTCCGTCAGGTGCAGGTCGCTCAAACTTGACGGAGGTCCATCCGACCGGCTGACCTGCCGACTAGCCGACCCGGCCAGACGACGTGACCTTGGGCTCAGTCGAGTCGAGACTTTCAACTCTGCACCTCCAGGAAACCAGAGCTGGGTTTTTGTGTTTCCTTCGTGTTGCTGCACGACCTGGTCTTGTTGTGTGCCCCACATGCACGCACACCCACACACACACACACACACACACACACAGATTTCTGGTTTGATTCCGCCTTCCATACAACCCACACCCCCTGGAGTCTATCTGGGTTCTGTAGCTGCAGGCACCGCGTACAAACCAGAGGCAGGAGAAGACTTGTTTGAAACAGACACGCGCGCACAAAATGTACACACACTCGCACACATATACGCATTTTTGTTGACACACGACACCCGGTGGCGCTGTCCAAGGCAAACACAGCTTGGCATGCATGGTTTGGGGATAAAAAAAAATTGCTTCTGTTCTGACATGACGGTGCTCTCCGCAAGTGTACCTTCGTATGTGTGCGTGCATGCATGTGTGTGTGTGTGTGCGTGTGTGTACTCACAGGCAGGTGTTGTGCAGTCCCGGGTCCTGTGGTAAATCCTGTCAAAAGACCTCTTGCACTTTGGGTGGAAGTACAGAGGACCTGAGGAGGAGAAGGTTTCGTGGAAAGGTCAGATGACGGGATGGAGGAGGTTCAAAAAAAGGTAGCAGCTAGCAGGTAGCTGCAGGTCCAGGTACACATGAAGAGGTGAGCAAAAAATGCACAACCCTGAAACAAATGCTGATGGCAGCAAAGAGCCAGAGCAGCAAAGAGCCAGAGCCCCTGGTGGGCAGTCGGGGGAAGAGCAGCCTGGTCGCCTACCTGTCAGGTGCCTGAGGAACTTTGCCTTCTGCTGGGGGTCGTGGGAGTGAACGTCTGCCAGGGCGAGAAGCAAAAGAACAGTCAAACACAATAGAATAGGTCAGGTCAGGTTAATTTAAAAAACTTTCATTTAAAAAAAAATGTGGATATATATGTATATATATGTGTATATATAGATATCGATGTCATTCTGCTCCAATTGAAAGTAAATTGAACTTTTCATTCCTTTTCCTATGTCTAGATTTTAGCCTCACTGAGTTGAAATTAACTTCAACATTTCCCCTGAAAATCACGCTTTTTTTTTTTTTTACCAACTATAAAGTAGTTTCTCCTCTTTCAATATCACAATGCTGGATTTGTGTTATTAAGTAAATTTTTTTAATCTTTCCTCACCGGTCTGCCGGCCTGGAGGATGGATTTGCGCGTGAAGATGTGGCTGGCTGGCCTGTGCAAAATCTGCCCCCCAGGGTCCGTCGGGCAGATGACGGCCACCTGCACAAAGTGCAGTCGACTGGGGAGGACAGTGTGCCATGGCCAATAACCACAAGCGAGGACTGGCATTCCAATTAAATGTTCTCACCCTGGCTGTGAAAAACATAAAATAAAATACACAGTGTTTTTCTTTTCATTTGCTTTCCTTCCTCCCCCCCATTGAGATCTGTTCTGCGATGTTCGTGATGTTCTTTTTGTAGCGTCAACAACTTCAAAAACACGCAGAATGGGGGGACAGTAAACACTCACGCAACAGTGTGTGTTTGTGTGTGTGCGTGTGTGTATGGGTGTGTTGGGGCAGGGGCACAGCGCGCACCTTTAAATCTCCCACTTTGCTTGGCTACCAAACTTTGACAAACTAACGTTTGTGACGAAGATACAGCGTACCACAAATAGCCACCGGGGGCAGCGGAGGGTTTCTGTGTGTGTGTGTGTGTGTGTGTGTGTGTGTGTGTGTGTGTGTGTGTGTGTGTGTGTGTGTGTGTGTATGCGTGTGCATCATTGTGTCTGATCGTCCCGGCAATGAAATATGTCAAAGATAAACAGCGATTCACATAACTCAGATGCCATTTCCCCCTCGGCCCGGGAAACTCCCTACGCACCTGCTAACGCACGCAACACATCATCGCTCTGGGTGCTGCGCTCCGCCGGGTAGCATCAGTCACTGTCACATGACCCCCCCTCCCCACCCACGTCCTCACTCACCCCCACCCATCCTTGTGAACAGGACTGTTGTCACCACTAGGAAGTTACACACTATTGAGCTACAATCTACAAGCTGAAACTGCAGCAGGGATAAAGAAGTGCTGGCCGCACGGGGCCACTCTTGACCTTTGACCTCTGGCCTGCTGAGAACGAGTGGAGGGCGGGAGGTCACGTGATAAAGGAATTTTACCCTCGATATACCTTTGATTTAAAGAAAATGACAGCGGGCCAGAAGACGAACCTCAAGTTCACGGCCCCTGGAGGCAGCATGTTTGGAACACCCCTCTCCTCCTTCTACCCAGCAGCTTCTGCTGGTTTGGCGCCTTGGTGTTTATTTCTTGTTCAATCATAAACTGCATAGAGTTTTGTTTTTTATTTTGGGTTTTTTTACGATTCACAGCGGAACCCCGCACAACCCCGGTGGTTGCCAATGTTATCTGACTACTCTAGAACGACGCCCCCTGGGGGCTCAGTCTGGTGTTGTTTTTTTCTTTCTATTTTAATAACTGACCCAGGCCTCGGTGAGTCCTCTCAGAGCCCCTGGCCCCCGTCTCCGGCACCAGCCGCACCCTCGAGTGGCGGCCCGCCAGCTCCAGCAGGCTGCGGCCCTCTGCGCGGCCGCCAGCGCCGGAGACCCGAAGCAAGGCAGCGGTGGTGGCGCAGCGGCCGGCGGCCAGCAGCAGCACCAGCAGCGCTGACAGCATCGGGAGCCCCGGGAGAAGCATTGCCAACGAGCCCAAAACCTGCAGATGGAGGCAGAGGAGGTGTTCAGCTGATCAGTTGGTGGTCAGGTACACACAGTTAAGACACACTTTATAAAAAAAAAAAAAATTCAAAAGAAAAAAGAAGAAACACTCAAAATAACTTTTCACCGAAAGATTATCTTAGCTTTTATCAGTAAACAGAGTTCCTCAATTTACTAGAAATGGTTTTAAATCAAACAGACTTTGTGACTTGTTTTTATGCGCTCAGAGGAAAGATCCATTAATTATTAGGCTCTATTTTGGTTTCCATCCCAAATTGTGACTTGACTGAACATCCTCTCAACTTTTTATTTCTTTTTCTTTTTGCTTTTTGCAACACAAAAACATCTGACATTTGACCCACGTGTGCACGTCCAGATTGTTTGTGGACACACACACACACACACACACACACACACACACACACACACACACAGCCACCACCACCACCAAGCAGTGCGGCTGTGATGTGGTGAGGCGATGCAAAGAGTATGTAAATATATATATATATATATATATATATATATATATATATATATATATATATATATATATATATACATATATATATATATATATGCGTGTGTGTATATATACATATGTTTGTATATATATACATATATAGATATAGATATATATATATATGTACATACATATATATATATATATATATATATATATATATATATATATATATATATATGTATATATATACAAACATATGTATATATACACACACGCATATATGGGTGTATATATATACAAACATATGTATATATACACACACGCATATATGGGTATATATATATATGTATATATATATATATATATATATATATATATATATATATATATATATATATATATATATATATACATATATATATATATATATATATATATATATATATATACACCCATATATAGCACCATTAGCGGCAGCGGTTTCAGACTTCCAGAAGTCAGTGTGTTTCCCGCCGACTTTCTCCCTCGTGCACCGGGACTCACCTCGGTCCTCTCTGCGCCTCTTTACGCGCCTGTGCGCCGCAGCTCCGCGGTGCTCCTGCCGCTCCTCCTCCTCCGGAACGCCACTTGCGGAATTGTTTCCTCTTGGTGATTAAAATTGTGCTTGTGCAGAATTATCAGACTCCTACTCCTACTATTACTCCTACTACTTATAACAAAATCTCAGCCTGCGCGCGCGGTGGTGGCTCGTGCGTAGTGCCAGCAGGGTGGACTATCCCGGGTTAGTGCGGATCGGAGCCGCGTGCCGAGCGCCGGAGCCCGGTGGCATCTTAGCTGGAGATCAGCAGCACCAGCAGCTTCTCATGGTAGGTGTTCCCTCTGGTCGTCTGCCGCCGGCAGCTGTCACACTGCCGGGCAGCTGCATGGATCCGATCCGGCTCCGAAAGTGGTGCGTAAAAGTGTGAAACTGTCCGTAGACCTGTTGGCACGCTCGGCTCCCGTGCCCAGTGCGCGCGGCTCTGTTGTCCTGGTCTGGTGGGCACTGATCAGGCTGACCGGCTCCTTCTTCTCCTCCTCCTTCCTCCTCCTCCTCCTTCTTCTTCTTCTTCTTCTTCTTCTTCTTCTTCTTCTTCGTCTCCTTCTCCTTCTTCGTCTTCTTCTTCTGCTTCTGCTTCTTCTGCTTCTTCTCCTCCTCCTCTTCCTCTTTTTCTTCCCTCCTCGGGATTCTCTCTCCGTCTCCTCTCTCCAAAAGCGCGCCTGGCGCCAGATTACGGAAATACAAGAGGAGGAGGGAGGGAGGGAGGGAGGGAAGTCCCCGCGTGCACGTTCAATCAGAAATTTGGCGCGCGCGCACCCACACACCCACACACACACACACACACACACACACACACACACTGCAACTGCTGTCTGTTGCGCTCCTCAATGGAACGAATTAAAACTTTCCTGTCATTAAAAAAAACGAACTAATTTTTTTTTCTTTATATACATATATATGTATAAAACTTACTTACTTAAAATATATACATATATTTTTTTTAAGTAAAATATGATTTCATTTTTTGACAAACATTGTCAGAGGCCAAAGTATTACACTGTATGAACCTAGAAAACGTTCAATTCAATTTGTTAAGAGAAATAATGTGTTTTGATGGAAACAGCTGATAGTGAATTAAAGACAGAAATCATGTGTGTGTGTGTGTGTGTGTGTGTGTGTGTGTGTGTGTGTGTGTGTGTGTGTGTGTTTAGAAGATATCGCTGCGGGGTTGGGTTAAAAAAAAAACACATTTTGTAGAGGAGACATATTTCTAAGCTGTCAACGCATTTTACAAAGTATGTGAAACAAGTTGGCAGCTACAAAACTCTGTTTTTGATGGTGCGGATAAAAGTTATCTGGGCCGGCAGCACTGGAGCTGGAACTGGAGCTGGAGCTGGGGTTGGAGCGTAGAGACAGATCAACACCAGTTTCACATGTTCCATGAGCAAAGTGACAGACGGATCCTCTCCAGCAGGTACGAGTTGAATAGAACGGCACCACCGCAATAGCTGAGAGGAGCAGCAGCAGCAGCAGCAGCTGAGTGATGCCAACTGGGAAGCAAGCCAAGAAACATGCAGAATTAAAACATACACATACACACACACACACACACACACACACACACGCACACACACACCCTCCTTCCTCTGGCTGGTTCTCATGGTTCCACCCTTATTTGTTCATCTGCAGCTCCATCAGATATCAAGAGCGCTCGGCTGCTGCACACATGTGTAGCGCAAACATGTTTGCACATTAGCAGCTAATAGTGGTGATTTGTGTGCTTTGTGTATGTTTGTGTGCAAGGATGCACGCTCACACACACACACGCACACGCGCACACACACACACACACACACACACACACACACACACACACACATACATGCACACACACACAAAAACAGAGGACACATGTGCAGGTGCTGGTACGTGTCTTCTAAACGTGTTTGCTCAGGCTTTGAGAAGACGTAGTATGGAGGAATGACACTGAATGTCTGAGAGTAGAGTGTGAGTGTGTATGTGTGTGTGTGTGTGTGTGTGTGTGGAGAGGTTCTGTTGATTCAGGCGGCCCCAGTGCAGTCGCAACAAATAGTTGCGAGGACCGCCTCCAGCAGCGACTGTGTGCCCCCCCCCTCCTCCCCCGGGCGGCACCATCAGCTCTACTAGCCGGCCAGTGTCCCTCAGTCTCCTTGAAAGCATGTCGGCAGCTGCAGGATCCTCCTGAAGAACCTCCGAGAACATTTGCAAAAAGTGAATGATATTCCAGAGTGTCTGTTTTCAGCCAAGAAAACACACCAACACACCATCAGCATCCTTCCATCAGCACCTGCAGCTTGGAAGACGCACTAGAAGACAGATCATCTCAGATCCTCAGATCTTCTGAGCGGCTTCCAGGGATTCCTGTGGCGCACTGGACTTTTCGGAATCTTCCACCGACTTCCAACATTGGCCTCACGGCATCTGATTGAGGCCGTCCGACGTGCTGCTGGACCTCAGGCGATGAGCGAAGAATCAAAGGTTCCTAAAGGGGAATCTCCCTATAAGAACTGGAGCACCTCTCCACGTCTTCCAGTTTGGGGTTCTTTCGAAAAGGCAAAACTTCAGCGAGCGGAGCAGCGGAGGTGCAGCCAGGAGGCAGCGTGGTTACGACACAAAAGGAAAGAAAAGAAAAGAAAAGAAAACTTGTCAAGGAGCCAAAGCGGGCTTGTGTAAACATTCTCTGTCTTCAGAAACCGGCCAGTTTTCAATCCAGCCACTGGGGAAAAAAAAGAAGAAAAAAAATAACACAGAAGAACACGCCAATGTTTCTGAAGTGCAGAAGAGAAGAGAAGAGAATGGAAGAGCCTAAGTGATGAAGAAGCAAAACAGTTGCAGTCAAAGTCTGGAGGGGTGACGGACTGGAAAGCAGGTGAACACACAGTCAGTCAAAGCATTCCTCCTGCTGTCCTTCCACGCCCACGCACCTGCGCGATGACAGAGGAGAAACTTTCCTGCTATTTGAGCAGCACTTCCGTAACTTTCCCCCTGGAAACCAAACAACAAGCCGGAAAATTAGCAGCAAAGAAAAAAGAATGGAGAAGTTCCTTGTGTGACTCAAGCCATCAAAATAGTATGTCATGAGGGGACTAATGTGCAATTTGCCTGGGACCTCATGTCCATTCCCAAGGGATTCCTCGGGTCCCTGAAGCCCAGATTGAGAAACCACCAAATAAAAAAAATAAAAAAATAAAAAATAAAAGCACAATCTGGAAGCCAAGCAGAAGACCAATTTGGTCACGATGGTCCCTGTAATGTTCTGGCGATGCTGTGGTCTCTCTCTACACACGCACATACACACACACACACAGCATATCATTTGCCATCATCTAAAGATGGATCTGAGTTTGTGTCATGCAACTCTTGTTGCCACGGTTACCGAGGTCTTCAGGGCCCCGTAGACACGGCTGTTGAACAGGTGGCTTTAACTAACAGTACAAGTATGTGTGTGTGTGTGTGTGTGTTGGGGGTGGGGGTGGTCCAGGCTCCACGAGGTGCGCCTCCAACCACAAGAGGCTAAAATTTTATTTGATTTCGCAGCACATTTTCGCAGAGAGCTGCACCACCAAAGCCAATGATAATTTAAAAAAATACATACAGTTGGTCATAAATCTATTTATCTAAGACATACTGATCCATTTTGACCCACCAGGCGAGGCAAAACACGGCCGCAACCCCGGGACACGCCGCCGTTCAACACGCAAAGTAGCCGAAACAGAGAGTTTGAACAGAGTCAGGTGGGGGTTCAACGGAGCCCCTTTCACTGCACAAACAAAAAGCAGAGACGCTGATGTTCTTGGCCTGGGATTCAGACGGCTTCCAAACCTCCAAAGGCCTCCTAATGGTGCACACATTGAGTGTGTGTGTGTGTGTGTGTGTGTGTGTGTGTGTGTGTGAGCCGACATCGGGGTCGTGGTAAACTATGTGTTCGCAATGTGTGAAATGTCCCCGGCTGCCCAGCAAAATCTGATCCCTGTCCGTCTTCATTAGTGGGATTCTTATTTTTTCGTTTTTGTATTTTCTTTTCTCATTTCACTTGGCGCAGAATCCACACCGGCCAACTTCGCATGGGTTTTACGGGGGTGAAATGAAAGGTCAGGTGAGGTCATGTGAGCGTGCTTGTCAGTTCATGACATTCTGCACCACTGATATGAAAGGTTGGATATTGTTGTGTTGTACCTTCAAGGGGCCAAACACTGCAACAGCATCGCGACAATAGAGATATTTGTATTTGCTGCTCTTCCACACACACACACACACACACACACACACACACACACACACAAACACACACATACACACAAACACACGCGCATACACATATGAACAACCCCAGGCACTCTGGGCCAACAACATGTTCTTCTGAATTGCCCCTCGGGGATCAATAAAGTGTTTTTTCCGATCCTCAATCTGAATTATATGCTTTGTTTGCTGCTAAATGGCAGCTGGAGGCAGAACAAAGAATTTCTGTGCAGGTTTGTTTCGGGGGGCAAAAGGCAGAGCCACTAATGTGAGCAGCGATACGACATTCCATCATCTGAGGAACAACCCACCCGGCCGCAAATCTCCACCCCTCATCGTGAGCCGCCTGGGATCTTCTGTAACCGTGCAAACTCCAATAAAATCAACGATAAACCAATAAACTAACTGAAAAATGTGGAAACTGAATCACACCTCTCTCCCTCCATGACCAGAGGAAGATCTTTAACATGTTACGCAGCCACAAAGAACGGCAGCCACATCCAAAATCCACTCGAGGGAACCCAGAACATCGTCCCAGAGACTCCTGGATCCTCTTCGGGTTTCATCAAGTTTGGACTGAACCTCTTCACTGATTCAAGGCCAGCCAGCTGGACTCAGTCCGAAAGAGAGAGAAAAAAAAGAACCTTCGTTCCCGCACGGTGTCGGCGTTTTCTCCAGTTTGATCCTCAGAACTTTTGAGGTATGCAGAAGATGCCTGGTAGTAGGAACGTAAGGCTGCAAGTATTTTAATTTGAACTTTCAGCAGTTTCAAATAGTGCCAGGATGGCAGAGAGCCCATATATATAAATTCACACACACACACACACACACACACACACACACACACACACGCACACGCACACGCACACACGCACACACTGTGAACCAAAAACATTTCAAAGAACTTCTGAAATCTGGAAAACAAACCAAAAACTAGTGGCGAGATCTGCCCACACTTCAATCACACTTGTGAGCAGGTAGAAAAAAACAAAACAAAACAAAAAATGTATGGTGTTCAGGTTTGCTCTTTACTACCACTCAGTGGCCATAAGTGAGAAATGCTTCCAGTTGGCGCCTTTTCGATTCCTCCCAGCTTTTCCAAATCCCAGTTGGTGCTTCCATCCTCCTGACTTAGACCACACACACCAGCACCGCTGCTGCTCTGTTATATGAATTTAACTTAAGACAACGTAAAGAGCACAACAAAGAATAAATATATATTTTAAAAAGAAATCAAGCAAACATGTCACAGTTGTTTTGTTTATTGCTTCAGTTCCTCCATTTTAATGATAATAAGCATAAGTATCCTGTTATATACAAAACAATCCCCACACACATGCACCATTGCCTCTCTTTCATTCCAGCTTCTCCCTCAAATGATTCCATCCAACTCTTGACTCCAAAAGTTCAAGTTTTTCACCTACAATGTGCTCATTTGACCAGACCGAATGTGAACATTCATTATTAAAAAAATATTTGGGGGCTGATTAAAAAGGAAAAAAAAAGCTCACGACTTTGTTTGAGGTCTGACGGAAACTGAATCATATCCTGCATGGCGACAGGATGTGCAGAACCTCATTTCTTAATTGAAATGATAAGAAAATAAAAATCACCTAGAGCCAATTCAAAAATAAAACTGTTGAGGAATTATTTACACTTCCAAATAAGACACATTCATCCTGTGTCAGTCATCATTTAAAAATAATAATAAAATGAATTAAAGTTACTATTGGTTGCCTGTGTGGGTTTTAATTATAATGTCCCTATATATTAAGCTCTTTAGGGCCGTCAGAACGGCAGAAAAAACATAACTTTCAGCCAACTCTTACTCATTTTTTTATTTAAAGCTAAATGTCAAGCCCGACAAAACTGCTATCAGCCAGAAAGTGATGAATTTGAATCTTTGCTTACATCTGTAGGATAATTACTACTTCAAAACGTCGTGCAACGGCTCAAACCTGCAACGTTCTCATTGCGCGAACAGAACCTTCTGAGGTCAAAAGTGTCCCACTGGCAGCGTGTTTTGCTACATAGAGCCACAGAAAATAAACATGGACATGACTCGCAGTTTTATGTAAACAGCAAGAGATGAGAGGTGAAAAAACAAACAACCAAACTACAAGAAACGCCAGTTTAGTCTCAATACGTTGTATAAAGAAAAAGAGCTAAGTAAGCCAATCAGCAGGAGTTTGAAGTACGTCCAGCAGGAGGCGTCAACCTTTTTGTGTTATCAAATGGTGAGCTTCAGCCGATGGATGGTCCAACCATCAAGAAATCTTCACCAGCCTCTGGTCCAGAGCGCCCCCTGCTGCCAGCGAGTCAATGAAAACATCATCATCACCATTGTCCTCCTCCTCCTGTTCACCTTCTGCCTCAAAGATGGCGGTCATGGGCGTGGCATACAGGCGGTAGCGAGCAGCGTAGCGCCTACTGGCCGAGCAGGGCGGCGTGAGGGAGCGGGGGGGCGCTGACAAGGTGGGGAAGAAGGAGTTGGAGGAGGAGGAGAGGAAGAGGAAGGGAGAGGAGCAGGAGGAGGCCAGGAGGAGTTGCTCCTCCGGTGGTGGATACCTCCGCCTCCACTCGAGCGGCAAGCTCTGGCTGCACGGTGGCAGAGCGGGGGACTGTGGTGGGTCCGGGCTCTGGTTGAGGTCACAGGTCACAGGAGAGATTGCGACCCGGAGCCTTTCCGCAGCTGAGATGCGAGAGGCAGACTGAGTGCCTTTCCTCAGCAGCAGAGCCTTGAAGCTGTCACTCCTGGATGATTTCTGAGGTTTCAGGGAGGCCAGACAGGCTGGACCAGGCGGAGGGGTGCAGGGGCTGACTGGGGGTGAGGAGGTAGAGGAGGAGGTGGAGGAGGAGAAGAATGAGGAGGAGGAAGAGTGGCATCTGTCTTCGTCTGAGTCCTTCCTTGTTAGCATCTTCTTCTTAGACCTGAGACCAAACAGCAGCACACCACAAGTTAAAAAAAACACAACACCAAACTAGGCCAACGCTAAAATATTAAGGGTCGGGGTCTGTGCACAGGCTCTGGGCCGCAGAGACCAGGACAAGGAGTTGAGGACAACAAAAACACAACAACATCAACAAAAGAGGCAGGACATCACCTCCCCCAGAATGAAAGAAGGATATGGGTTACTGGGCGACGAAGAGAGAGAGAGACACACACTCGCTATTTTTGGGAGCTAAAAAAGGAGACGATGGTGACTTCAAAGGTCAGGGGAGGAGTTGGAAAGTTTGCCGGGGAGATAGAAAATAAATAAACAAAGGAGAGCTGGCTCTCTATCTGGTTCAGACTAACCACGGCTGGTTGGCCATCCCACAGGCATTACCTGCTGGCCACTCACGCGGTGCCTTCCCACACCGCACTGCTCCGCCGAGGCAGACCGGGGGAACAAGCAGGAAGAGCAGTCAGTTGTTGTGTCAGTTGCCAAGGCAACTGGACGTCGTTCAGCCCGAGTCACAGGCAACAGAGTGTGTCGGCCAAATAAATAAATAAATAAATAAATAAATGCCAAGAGATGAGGATGGGGTTGTGGATGTAAACTAAACGTCAAGACAGGTTCGCCCAAAGAGTTGGGTGCTGCTTGGTGTTTTGCATGACCTTGCAAGGCTGTGGATGTAAGGCAGACGGGACGCTAATGCCTACCTGTGAATGACGGCGAACAGGTCGTCGGTGGTCCTGGGTCTGCCAGAGACAAACAGCTGATCGGCCGAGACGCTGCCAAACACGTCTGCCAAAATGAACACAAATCGAATGAGGAGGAGGGTTAGTTTTGTGTGCGTTTAGCCTTTGGCCAACTACAAAGAAAGACCATCTGTGACAGCACGTCGAGACAAGCTAGAAGAAGTTGGTAAATTAGGTTTGGGATTTCTACTCTTGGAAACCCAGGAGGAATTAAAAAGAAAGATGAAAATTTAAATTACCATCTCGTCGGGCTTCATTATTTCTCTCGTGCGCGACCTCCTGACTCCCATCTTCATCGCCCTCCTGGATCAGGAGGTCCGGAAGTGACAGCTCCACCTGCAGGCTGTCAGAAGACAGCGCGCTGCTCAGTGAATATTTGCTATGACTGAGCGGTACGCCAGAGCTCTCGGAGTCGCTCGTGTCCTCATAGCGGGCTTGACTGATTGCCGCTCTCATCTTTGCCAGTCTGGCTTTCACCTCCTCCCGCTCATCTTCGGATGAGGACGGCGAGGACGAGGAGGAGGAGGAAGACGAGGAAGAAGAGGAAGCTGGGGTGGGCTCCATTGCTGGCGACATCATGAGCAGCTGCCTGCACGACCTCTTTCTTCTTTTCCTGTCTTTTTTCTTTGCAGCAGATGACGTCATTAGCATCTGTGTCCTCGAGCCTCCACAGGTCTCCTCTTGAACCTCAGTCAGCGACGACCTCATCAGCCTCCTCTGGTTGGTTGTCCCATCATCCAAATGAGGCTGGAGTCCAACATGCGGTTGGAGAGAGCCGCTTCCAAGGTTCCCCAAAATGCAAGGGGTCTCTGACGTGGTTTGGTTAACTGCACAACTCGGTACTTCGGTAATAATCTGCAATTCTTGCATTCCCATGATCACGTTTGGCCCGCAGTGTCTGCCGGTGCCTTGGGGCTCCAAGTGGCAACAACTTTCACAGTTCTCCATCGTTCCGACTAGTATGCCAAAGATTTTTTCAGCCTGTGGAGTGCCCATGGAGGTGCAGTTCATCGGGGTACCTGTGGTCAAATAACCTTTGTTTTCAGGAAAGACTGGTCTGGACTTTTTCGGTGATGTCATTGAAACCTCTGGCTTCTTGTGCAAAATTGGCGGCTTCTGCTTCTTAGGAGAGCTGGCAGATAATGGTGGGGTGATGTCAGCAGCGGTGCTGGCATTCACAGGCAAAGCCTCAGAATTCAAGTTTTGAGGCGAGGCGGCTCCATCAGGGAGGCAAGTCTCATTAGGTCGGGATTGGCAAAGGTCAGAGGAGCATTTTGCCATTTGTCCGCTGCTCCTCTGCACTCCTGGTCCTTCCCTGGAGATAGAGGTAGACATGAGTCCCAGGACACCGAGGTCAGGCTTCTTTGGCAGGCTGGGCTTCTCCAGGGAGCAGACCTTCCTTAGACTACCTGGTTTCTCTGGGGAGGGGGCCTTCCTTGGACTACCTGGTTTCTCCAGAGAGGGGACCTTCCTTGGACTACCTGGCTTGGTAACCATTATACCGTGTTTGGAATCACAGTATCCTTTAAGTTCATGACGTTCCAAACTTTTTCCCTCATCTCCTTTTTTCTCCGTGGCTCTGTTTCCCCGGTGGGGCTTTGGTTTGGTTCCAGAAAGAGTCCAGTATGAAGAATCTGTTTGCCAAGGGTTTTCACTATCACCTGGGTTCTCTGCTTGCTCGGTCAGCTTATTTCCTGGTGATATTTTATCCATGATTTCTTGTGGCAAAGACAGTTTTTTGATGTCACTCTTATTTTCCTCTGTACCACAAGGTATTTTGACCCAGGGGCTGGAGCTGGGACAGATTGCCACAGCGATGCATGCATTAGAAATCTCCGTCTCTTGTTGATTGTACTTGATTTCATGGAGGGTCTCCTCATTAATGAGATTAGACCCATCAACAGCACCTGGTGAGTTCAGAGGACCGACCGCAGCATCACATTTAAAGGTTTGAGGTTTCAGCTTGTGACAATTTCTCTTCTTCTCCAAAACACAATCCAGATTCTGTCCGAATTGGTCAGCTGGTATGTGATGGTCGGCATCACCCAGCAAAGCTGACGTTTCATCCATGATTACCCTGGTTCCGATTGGGTCTCTAGAACTTGTGGCATCAGGTAGTAGACCTCCCAGCTTCTTGACAGAGCGAAGCCTGACACCTTGCAGAGCTTGTGCGGTAACCAGCGGACATGGTTGTGTTAAAACCTTATAGCCACGATATTGGGACTCGCTGGTGCTTGGCAGAGGAAGTGAGTTGGCAGAGGATGGGGACACGGGTGGCAGCGGTGGAGGAGGAGGAAGTGAGCTGTCGGGATACTTTGATGGTTGAAGAGTCGGGGGCGGAGCAGGGAAGTGATTTGATGACGCCGTCAACAAGCTCTGCCTGATGGCGTATGAATAGGGAGGCGGAGGTGGCCGGGAGAATGGAGGAAGAACCAGAGGAGCAGGTGGAGGAGGGCTGGATGAGGTTGGGAAAGCAGAGGGTGGGGATGGAGGAGGAGGGGGTGGTGGCTTGCATGACGATGGCAGAGGCGGCGGTGGGGGTGGAGCAGGTGGTGGGACGGATGAAGATGGTACTGGAGATGCAGGGGAAGGGGGAAGGAGGGATAAAGACTCCAGAGTTGGAGTTGGAGGAGGAAGAGGAGGAGGGGGAGGGGGAAGCAAAACAGGGGACGGTGGGAGCGATGAAGGAGAGGGAAGAGCGAAGGACAACTTGCTAATGGGGGAGTAAAACATGGGAGTGGCACACTGGGGGAGAGGAGGTGGAGGAGGAGGTGGTGGTGGTGGTGGAGGAGGAGGCAGAGCAGCGAGGTGGAGGAAGGGATTCCTAGCGGAGGAATCTGAGGAGGTGCAAGAGGAGAGAGAGGAGGTGGATGAGAAGGAGGAGGAGAGGGAGGAGAGGAGCGACGACTTCCGTTCTGGCACCAGCGGTTTGGGCCTCCCGCTACACCTCGCCCTGGGCAGGGAGGAAGGAGGGCAGTGAAGGGTGGGAGGGAGGGGCGGTGCCGGCGGGAGGGACGAGGCAGCAAGGGGAGAGGAAGGGAAGATGGGGGAGGACACGGGGGTACCAGGAGTGGGCGTGTTGGACTGGCTGGAGTATCCGCTGGAGGGGGAGGCGAGGCGCTGCAGCACACCGGCTGAGGCCGGAGTCGGCAGCGGAGTGGGCTTGTATCCGAGCCTCTCCTCCACCTCTGAACCCGGAGACGGCGGCGGGAAATCACAGGCTTGGAAACCACCAGGACTTGGCGAGAGGTTCTTAGAGGGTGTAGGAGCAGCGGGCTCCAAAGGTTCAAAAGTTGTGATTGTGCCGCAGTTGACAGCGCTCTGGCGCCTCCTAGGGCTGCTCCGGGGCACCCAGGGGTCGTGGTAGCTCTGCGGCGAGGAGGATGCCGTCTGCTTGGTTCTGTGGTCCAGACGGGGAGAGGACCTGCTGCGGCCGGGGCGCCGGCGCAGGGAGTCGGAGCGCGTGGGTGGAGGCGGCGGACGCTTGGACTTGCGAAGGGAGATGCTGCGTGTGGAGGAGTTGGAGGAATGCGAGTACGCTGAGGAAGCGCTGCTGTGCTTCCTTCGGTTGCGGCCCGCTGATGGCGAGCCGCTGCGTTTCTCCGAACACACAGAGGGCGTGGAGCGGCCGGAGGACAGCAGTGGATCGCAGGCCCAGCCTTCGCCGGCGGTGCACCCCATGTCCTGGCTGACAGCAGTCCAGTCGCTCCCGGTTTGGTTGCTGTGGAGGCTGCAGCTTGGCGAGAGGGACCTATAGCTCCACGTGCGCTCGCTGTAGGGGGCGCCACTGTCGAAGTGCTGGGACCCAGAGCGAGGGGTGCTGTCGCTCTGGTCATCCTGGGCGTGACCGCCGAACTGAGACTCTGAGTCAGCGATGGAGGATGAAGAGAGGTAGTGAGAGGAAAGGGAGCCTTGATGGGGATTGAGGGAGGACCACTCTGACTTTGGCTCCTGGCCGGGGCTGCCGGGGAGTGATGGGGAGACGGGGAAGGAGGAAGAGGAAGACGAGGATGGAGACTGCGGAATGACTCTGGCAGTAGGGTCAAAGGGTAACAAAGGGTGGAGGTCGCTGGGGAAGCCTTGAGCGTCCTTTCAGCAGAGGAGAGAAGAACAAAAATGGATCAAAATAACAAATGGAAAGTTTTTATGGAAGCAAAAGCTTTCTTTCAGAAGTCTCTGGTACCAACCTGGCAACAGGACGAGGATGCGCTGAGAGTCCTGTAGGAGACGCTGTTACAGCTGGACTCCAAGTTCAAAGAGGAGTTGGTGGCCAGGCGCGGCAGGCTGTGGACCTCCGAGGTGGTGGTCACAGCTTTGGAGGAGGTCAGCACAGCCATGAGGCTGGACAGACCTTCTCCCTTTGGAGCGCGGATTCTCCGGGCCGTGGACTGGCCCATTGCCGCTCCCTCAACCGTCTCCTCCACCTCTGTGCTGTCCACCATGTGCTGCTTGGGGATGGTGGAGATGCAAGAAGTAGAGAGAGCTACTGTGGAGCGCTGACCCGTAGGAGGCGGAGAAACTGGAGGTGAGTCTGTTGGGAACAAGACTTGGGATTATTCAATTATTAAATCAAAGAATGGATGGATGCGGTGCTCATGTTTCTGGAGACTTCACTCACTGGGAATTCCGGAAACTGTCCTGCGGCGACTCAGGTTGCGTTGTCGCCCGGACAAGGAATCAGTGTTGGAACCAGTCCTTCGGAGACTGGCTTGACGATCAAAACTCTCTCCTGAAGTTTAGGCACATTACCACATCATCACAAAACAGGAAGGATCTGAGTCTAACATTTCAAGCCTGAGTCACTGTCAAGTTCAGGTATGTCAAGTATGGGTGTGTCAAGTTTGAGTATGTCAAGTTTGGGTATGGTTTCAAGTCTGATGTAAGACCAGAGTTCTTGAAATTATGAGGTAGGGGATCAAATACCAATCAGTTTAAAGTATTTAAACCATCACTTCTGGATCAAGGTTTGGTTTAGGAGTCATATCTCAGACTGGTGAATCCTTTCTGTTCACCACCTACCAGTAATATTGATCGGTACTATATCGGCACCAACTGCCTGGGCCTGCTGCCTCATTCGCTCCTCGGGCGTGGGAAGCCGAGACGGTGCCTCCATCTCCACGTCCATTGTGGTCGATTCGAAGGCTGGGCCCAAACTATCCCAGCAGGAGGTCTGATGGACGGGGTTTAGCACGAGTGGAGTCATTGGCCGCATGTTGCTCAGGATGAACCTCTCGTCCTCGTCCGAGAATCCAGAGGACTTTGGACACAAATGACAATTAGTAACTTTCACACTTGTTCCGCTGACGTACAATCCAGAAAGTGAATGGTAGACTAGAACGGATGAGTCAGGTTTTTTTTATGGTCAGGATTAACAACGAGGAAAGACCTGGGACGGTGCTATTTAAAAGGGGAAACTCACTACCACAACACTAGTGGTGCCTCTAGTCTAGAGTGCTTCCCAACCCTTATTTACCTTTCTTCTCCAAACAGAAAACTTGAAACAAACTGAAAAGCAAGACTGAGAGAGACAGTCGAGGAATCTGGACCTCTTGGGGAAGGAAGGAAGGAAGGAAGGAAGGAAAGAAGGAGCATCACAGAGGATGGAGGCAGGATGAGAAAACAGAAAGACGGAGATGATGAATTTGGTCCAAATGAGAGAGTCTGCGGTAATGGCAAGTTGTGACATCAGCATGGCCAGCAGATGGCAGCACAACAAAAACCTAAAGCCAGTTAGTGGGATGTATCAAAGTGACTCTGTCAATATGAGATATTTTAATTAAGTACCAACACTGTTGCTGAGATGATTGCAAATTGTTGGCTGATAAGCCAAAGAACAGTAGGCAGCGTAACATTTTACCGCATATTATCACTGTGGCAGTAATGATGTAACGCAGCCTATTCTGAGGCAAACAATGAATGCATTAAATGAGCATAACAACAGGCAGATAATGAACCCACAATGAAAAAAAAAGCTGCAAACACAAAAATTGGAGTGTTTTCCTGCTGACAGTGCATCAAACTGAGGCGTTTGTGTTTCCGCAGGCTTTTCACCCTCATCGCTATTCATGAGGCGTCGCTGCATCTATACTGGCATCCTGTGTGTGTGTCTGTGTGTGCGCGTGTTTGTGCGTGTGTGTGTGTGCGTGTGTGTGCATGTCACTCACCATCTTCCTGCTTTTGTCCCTCCACCGGCTGTGAGTCGTGCTGCTCTGTGATTGGTCCATCCTGGAGGAGGACGGACTGGGCACGCAGGGCTCGAAGCAATTGGGTCGGCTGTAGCCATGCTGAGTCAGCCCATTGATCGCTACACGCACACACACACAAACACACACGCACACAGGTGGAAAATTAAGATTTACCCGAACATTAGTCAGTCAGTATATCAGTCGTGACACACATCAATTAAACAGTCAGCTTTGATGAGCAGAGTTGAACTAAATTAGGTCCTTTGTGTGTGTGTGTGTGTGTGTGTGTGTGCGTGCGTGTGTGTGTTGCAATGTTCTGTAATCTGTTCGATAGATTATGTATAATTTCAAAACACCAAATCGAGAAAATTAAAGCAAGAAGACAAAGGTCCTTTACTTTGCTCAAAGACAAAAGTGAGTGTGTGTGTGTGTGTGTGTGTGTGTGTGTGTGTGCGTGCGTGCGTGCATGCGAGAGAGAGATACAGCCGTGGGCAGCACAGATGGCGTTCTGTCTTGACCCCTGACCTTGCAGATCATCGGCGCTGCCAGATCGTCTTTTCCCGGGGATGAAGAACACACCCTGCTTGGGCTTATGGGTAGTGTAGTGAACCGACCACTTGCTGTCGCCGTCCCCTGCTGCAGAGAGAGAGAGAGGGAGAAGATGAGAGAGAGAGACAGAGAGAGAGAGAGAGAGACAGAGAGAGAGAGAGACAGAGAGAGAGAGAGAGAGAGAGAGAGAGCGTTGGTTTTCGGCGCCTAATCTCATTTCAGCAGAGACACACACGTGCACACAAAGAGAAAAAGAAAGTGTGCTAATCAGTTGTGTCGCAGCACTCAGCACTCCTCAAGGTGACCTGCCAGGGGGCGCATCTATCCTGACGGAGCAGCATATCGATGAGCTGTGGTATTTCAGGGGGACAGATGTTTGGACAGATGTGATATTTCTGTCTCTGTGTGTCGGCATGGTCAGGATTTCTATTTTTCCAGAGGAGGTAAAAGGAATAAAGTATTTAAAATGCCTAAAACAAAAAGTTTTTTCAGGCCGTCTTTGATACATAAATCAAAGTAAATAGTGATACATATTAGTGAAACGTAAAAAAAAAAAAAGTAAATAAAATGAAAACCAGTTAGACTCATGTCTAAGTCAATGTCAAGATTTTGTTTTGGATCAAATATAATTGTATGCAAAAATTACCAAAATGTGCATTTTTAGGGCACTTCTTCTGTATGCTGAAGTTGAGCATAAACTATACATTATTCACTGACTTCTAAAGTATGAAGGCACCCTGAAGAAAACCAACTGATTAGGCAGTATAAAATAAAATGAATGAATGAATACAAAATATAACTTAAATCAAAATTCATTTAAATCATAAAAGAAACGCTGACGTATTCTGATTTAGCAAATTCAGATTTAAGGCCCCCTTTATTTAAAATGCAATCAGCCAATCAGAGAGCAGGATTTTCTGTTGCTGAGGTGAGTTTGGCTTAGTAGTTCTAAGGTCCTTGAAGAGGTCCTGAGTGAGCCGTCAGGGGTGGACCTGGAGGAATCATGGAGCCTCCACAGTGGCACAAATTTCTTGGACGCTCAGACATTGCAGCTTGAGTTGGAGGAGATCCTGAAAAACACTTACAATAATATTTCTTTTGACATCTAACGTTCTTTGATAAGGTGTAAGTGGCCCCAGGGTCTCAGGAGAATGTCTAGTAAAGGTCCTTTTAAAGCCCTTAATATGATTCTGTCTGAGCAGGACGACATGGTCCCTGAGGAGGCTCTGGAAGTCAGTAAAGGGATCTTGGATAGCAGATTTTTACCACCTGACAGCCAATCAGATTGCTGCGTTATGATAGCTAGTTAAGCTGTTCTTCTCCCCCTCTCTTTTTTTATGATAACTGATGCTCTCTCTCCCCCATCAGCAGCAGCAGCAGCGCAAAACACATTACATGCTATCAAAAACACAGGCCAGCATCAATAGACATCAACACGCACACACATGCACACACACACACGAACGCATACATACACACGCGCGCGCACATGCTTACCTCTGGTCCTACTGAGATATCTGAGGACGGATTTGATCGCTGTTCCAATGACAACCATAACGACGCCACACGCGTGCACACTAACACACGCACACTCACACAATCACGCTCTCACACGCCGGGGCGCACACACGCGCGCAGGTCTGCAGGCTGCAGCAGACAGACCAGCAGCAGCAGCAGCAGCAGCAGCAGCAGCAGCGACGATGCAGATCCACTCTCCTCCCACCTCCCTCCCTCTCTCTCTTCAACTCACCCAGCCTCTCCTCTCACTCCCTCTCACTCGTTTGCCCGCTCTCTCTCTTTTTTTCTTCCTTTTTGACGCACACACACACTGACACACACACATGGCATGCTGGCAGGAAGCCAGCACACGTGTGCGCCCTTCATGTGGGCCGCGAGGTGATGAAGGTTACCTACAAATGCGGCTGCAGGAACACACACACACACACACACACACTCACACACTCACACACTCACACACACATACACACATACACACACAAATACGGTGCTTTGTAGATGAAGGCAGATGAAAGGAGAGCATTAGATTGTGTGTGCGTGCCTGTGTGTGTGTGTGTGTGTGTGTGTGTCAGACTCCTTATCTTTAATTCTCTGTGTTTTCACATTTCCATCTCTAGCTGTGAGCACACTGAACCGACTGAGGACGTCTTAGTCCCACCAGTGTGCAGGCGCCGATTTGACGGAATAAAAAAAAATTCGGAGTAAAGAGAGTCCTGCGGCTGCCCGACAGGCTCCTTTAATCCCAGAGGAGGTGCAGCAGGATCTGAGACTGCAGTGGGGACGGGATCTAAAAGGTGTCGTTCGAGTGGGGGAGGAGGAAAAGGGGGAGACTGAGCTTTGAGGTGCTTCCACAGGTCTGTGTTAGGCTCCCACTGATCTCTCAGCAATCAAAACCAAACCATGCAGCGTCACTCAATCGTGCACGCAAGCCTTTCACAAATACGTCCATCCACCACTACCACCTGACTGTACTGGGACATACTGGGAGTGATGGATCACCTTCATCACAAGCCCCCAAACTGGGACAATCCCAGCGCACAAGTGTGCCAACTATGTGGGCCAGTGGAGCATCTAATTACTTGTGTCTTTGTGCCTGACAGCCCATCAGTCTGTCCCGCCATTCGTCCGTCTGTCTGTCTGCCACTCATCACCTCTCCACTGTTTTAATTAGTTTAATTAATTGGGCAGGAAGTGGGCCACACTGGCATTATGTCACAGTGGGGGATATTAATAGTTGGGAAACTGGCAACCCTGAACTCAGTGGGAAAGAAAAAAACTGAGCCTGTTGCCTCCCGGTTTTGTCCAATCGGACACGAGGAGGGGGGCGGGACTTCCTGTCTTGGGCCCCCCAGTCGGGTTACAATGTCAAGATAGTCTGTTGGTCAAACATCAGCCTGTGCAGCTAAAGAGTAGCAGCTGTCAGTATGTTATTACAGGATTTAACCAGTAGGGTAGCGAATGGAATTGGAGTTAATCCCTGTGCGTGCACGTGCGCGCACACACACGAACACACAGATTACACTCACACACACACACCCACACACACACACACACACACACACACACACACACACACACAGGGGAGTTAATTAAGGAGAGAGAATGTGTGAACAGCCAGCGGGGGTTTTTATTTGAGTTAGCGTGTTTTATGTGAGAATATCTGAGGAGAGCTGTGATACATTATTTAACATACTGTATGGTAATAACAGCACAAAAGCAATAACTCCATCCACTGGTCTTCTCAAAACTGGGCAAAACGAAGGAGGGCTGAGGCTGACGAAACCCTCGAGCCATTCCCAAGACAAAACAAAGGTACAACGGTCCAACAACAGCTTCCTTGGGGGCAAATCAACCCTTACAAAAGCAACTACGATCATTCTGAATGAATGAGAACCAGCATGAGTGGTTCGAACCATTTGGGGACCATTCGGTTTAGCCCTGAATGACCAGAAAAGGAAATCCAAAGGTATTGGATCCTGTGGGATTGGGGCCATCCCAAAGAAACCCGGGGCCAATGGTTTAAATCCCACGCAGTCAATTCTGGCAGCCAAGAACCTTTCAGCCAAACTTGGCTAGCCAGGACTATGTTTAGGACAAGACACAGCCAAAAACAGTTGGAGAGCTCAGAGACAAAGCAGGGGCCATTGTCAGGACAGCTTTAGAATTGGGTAAAAGATCGTACAAGCGAGTAACCTTGTCTTCCACGCAATACCTTTGTGCAGAAGGGGCGTTGTTTGCGTTGCTTCCATTCTAGAACTCCTCCCACGACGGAGTCTGAGGCAGAACAGGTTGGCCCGGCGCCTCCGGCTGGGCTGGTAGCGGTACTGCGGCGGCACCTCCAGCTCCCTAAAGGAGGCCGGGACAGCGAGAGGGGAGGGGACGGGCAGGGAGTAGCCAGGGCGGGGCTCCACAGTCGGAGGGCACGACCCAGTGCGACCCCGCTGGATGAGCCCCGGGCAGCCAGAGCGTGGCGGCTGGACCGGAGCATGTTGGAAGTTCCCCTTTCCATAGTATTCCTGGCCAAGGAGGGGTTTCCCATGCGCCTCTGGGGTTCGGGATGGATGCATGTAGGCTCGTGGTGGGAAGTTCTGCTGGCGGCACCAGGGGCTGCTGCCTGGGTACTGAAAGTGAGGTGGCGGGGGGGTCTTGTCAAGAAGGGGCGTGTCCGGGTGTCCAGAACTGCCGCTGCCCCCACAGGCTCTCAGGGCCATGATGGCATTGTGGTGCTGGTGGATCCTGGCGCTCAAGAGGCGCCGCCGCAGGCTGCCTTCCATCTTTGGCTGCAAGGTGGCCATCTTCCGCGGGAGGAGTTCGTCCCGCTCGTCGTCTGGACCCCGGTTCCAGCACCGGGTCGACACACCGTGCCCTGCTCCCTCACCACCCAGGCACTCCACGTATGAAATCATCCCAACCCTGGTTAGCCTGGTTGTGCTGCTTAAAGTCTGGCCCCTCCCCGAGAGGAGGAGAGATCAAATGCTGTGAGAAATGATGGAAACTCCTGCTTTCATCAAAACTGTAATTTCTTTAAAAATAAAAACACCAGAAAGGTCCCAGGTCTTCATTGTGAACGGTTGAACAAGTCAAATTAAGTCTAAACCCTTTCAGTTACAGCGGTATTATTCAAAACAAATGTCTTCAAGCCCACTGAACAATTGAAAAACCACCACTGCTCCTTCAAAGTCCAAGGCTGCCTCAAAATCAATCAAGCAAGCTGCTTCCAAAAAACACCTCTGGAAAAATGACTTGAACGTGAAAACCTCACATTTCAACACCACCATAAGAGTCCAGACGGTCCAGACAGAAAGTTCTCAAGTCGTCCTCGTCCTTCAACCGTGATCAAATCTTTTTGCAGCTTTTTTGACTTCCTCTGTCGTAAAAATCATCGGCTGGTTCCCACAAAAACCGTCAGAATAAAACATCTTCTGCACACTCACACACACGCACAGTCTGGCCGAGTTGTTCCACAAGTGTCGTCCCTGTGCTTCTTCTCCCCCGTCCTGTCTCTAATCTGCTAACGGGGATTATCCAGGTCTGCAGATGGCACCGCGGGAGATGCAGGTATTTACCTTAACGCACCACATGTTGCCTGATACTGCATTACTGTGTCAAACTGGGTGACTAGGTGTTCAGGGATCACAAAATCAGATGGCACAGCCGGGTCGACCCTGAGCAGAGTCGCTCGCCCACGTGTTGTCTGCGTTGCCGTTCACACGGCGCATTTCCTCATGCCACCAGCAGGAGGGAAGGTTCACGAAAACACCGGTTTTGTTTGGCTGAAAATTATACTTAAGTACAATACACGTCCTAAGAGGGAGCCAATCAGAGCCCAGTGCCTATTTGACTAAAAGACTGTTGAAAATATTTTTGTTTGAATTGAAAATCCAATCTGCTGATTTACAAAGTAAAATCTTCAGTAATAAAAATGAAAGATGAAACAATTAAGAGACAGGATTAAAACCAGTCAAAACCAGATGTACTAGCAAAGACACACAGAAAATGACCCTTCATATGTGCATCAAGCTAAGCAAATTAACAAACGTACAGAACAAAGTAAACATGACCGTCCATCTTCAGTGGCTCCTCGCGCCTCTTGACACTTTAATTGGCGGTTTGCGGCAAACATCCTGCGCTGAGGCTCAGGGTTTACGCGAGGAGGTTAAACCAATGGCAGCGTTTGTGAAGGAGGGTATTAAGATAATTTGGGGCCTGAGTTTTCAAATGCTGCGGCACCATGCAGGTTGAGCGACAAACAACAACAACAGAGTGATGTCAGAAAATGTTATGGACCGACAGTCCACGGTGAAGATTAAAAATAAATAAATTGAAAAATTATAATGTGTTTTTTGGTCGCCATTCTTTCCAGTAATGTTGTATTCTGAGCAGCTGCTGCGCCGAGTGAAAGGTGCTGATGGCCATCCGTCAACATCTGTGTGTGTTTGCGTGCACGCATATAGATGTGTGCGCGCGCGCGTGTGTGTGTGTGTGTGTGTGTGTGTGTCTGTGTGTGTCTGTGTGTGTGTCTGTGTTTGTGTGGAGAAACAGCTGTGTTTTGGAAGCTGAATGGGATGTTTCAGCATGCCTCAACAGGCCTTCACTGATAATCGAGGTGCACACACACACACACACACACACACACACACACACACACACACATGCTTGCACGTGTCAAGCACAAGAATGCCTGACGCCTGCTACCAACCTTAGACTTCCACTCACTTTTTTTGCCCGGGAGCCACAAAAAAATCTTTCAGCGATGGTTTGTGCAGCTGAGAGCAACAGTTTGGCGGCGGTGGCGCTGCTGCTGCAGGTACAGTCGTGCTGCCTGCAGCAGCAGCAGCTCCATCATGACAGTGCTGCAACAACACCCTGACTATACAGGCAGAGGAGAAACGCAGCCAGAGCAACAGCCTCAATCTAGACAATTGCTAAAATCCAGTCATCAGCCCATTCCATTAAGCCTTCTCTCTCTCTTCTATCAAAGTGAGGCTCGCTCGTCCTTTGGTTCAGCACACACACACACACACACACACACACAGAAAGAAATGGCTATAGAGATAACAGCGTGTGTATTACCATAATGGAAACACACACACACACACACACACACACACGCACAGAAAGAAATGGCTATAGAGATAACAGCGTGTGTATTACCATAATGGAAACACACACACACACACACACACACACGCACATCCTCAGCTTCTCTCTCTCTCTCACCTTTTAAGCAGAGCATGTCGTCCTCACTCGCCCTGCATGGCTCGCCGTTTGAATCTGAGCAGAAGCAAAAACACACACACACAAGTTCAAACTCCCCCCCCCCACACACGCACACACACACATACACACTCACTCCCACTCTCTCTCCCCTGCTCTACCTCGCTCAACCACAATAAAAAGCCTCCCCTTCCTCCCGCCTCTCCGTCTCCCTCTCCTCTCAAACCAATCCTCGCGCGACCAAATTTTTTTCTTCTTGAAATGATTTTTTGTTTTTTTTGTTTGCTTTTTTGCAGAAAGGATCAAAATATTTGGCAACAAAGTTAAAATACTTTGTCCCATAAACTTAAGATTTTAGGGATAAAACAGAAGGCCCCAAATGCACTTTGCTCGGTGCTGACGTTGTGTGTTCAGACACACAGTCACAAACTCACTTGTTTGTGTCTCCAAAAAAAAAAGAATATCGCTACAGCAGCAGCAGAAGCAGCCGCAGTCAGTCGACAGGAGACTAGTCTAGTCCATTCCTCCTCTACAGCAGCCAAGTGTTTGCCTCTCCAGACAAAAATAGCTTCATTAATCACCTTTAGTATGACCTGGATATTAAACGCACGTGTTTGTATGCACACACGCAGTAGTCACTTTGAAGCTTTTGAGTTTTGGTATATTTTATTCTGTTTTTGTTGTTGTTTTGTTGTTTTTTTTTCATATAGGTAAAGCCCTTTAAAGTTTTCCTTTAGCTATATTGTGAAAAATCCAAGCTTTTAGGGTTAGGGTAAGAGAATTCATAAAATTCCATTCTGAATCCTAAAACAGACAATTTGCTAGTGCTTTAAATTCAAATGTCTCCATCGAAAGATTAGATTTATACCCTTTACGCGATTAAAAACTGTCACGTTCACCCGTGTCATACAGAATTTGGCGTCTCGCGATAGCTGCGACAGAAAGACAACGACTTAGTTCAGAGTGGTGGGCTGCGATTGGTCCGTCGCGACGCATGCCGAAGCAAGCCGATTGGCTGCGCTGAGAGAAAACACGGAAGTGAGTGAGTGTCCATCCGTTTCTGTGCGGGAAGCCGTTGGTTCCTTCGCGGCCGAAAACAAACTTTCCCCCGCAGCCAAACTATAATCCAGTGTGATTTATTTTTTTTTGCCTTTAATTCAAGGTAACGAGATACGTTTAACTCAGTGACACTCGGAGGCTGTTTAAAACCCGGAGACAGACAGACAACATGTTAGCCGCCGTTTGCTAACCCACTGAGCGTGTTTGATTGGTTTATTATAATATACGATTAATGTTTTCTTTTTATATATATACCGTCGTGGGATTTCGGTGCATATTACTTGACTATTTTGGTCTTAATAACTGTTTTTGGTACTACTTTCTGAAATACGGGAGTCAGCCAGAGGATTCAGGCAGATGCTTTGTTTTCACCCGAAGGCGAGAGAACACGGAACCATTTTTATGATAAATAGACAAATAACTAAATCTAAAATTTAAAACACACACACACACACACACACACACACACACACACACACACTATAAAACCATTTACAAACATCAGCAACTATGTCAGCAACGACATGCTTGGATAGTTCCAGAGGATAGCTTTAACGTTGCCTTCAGGCTACAGTGCCCCCCTATGGCTGGATAAATACAGCGCAGAAAATGACATGAGATAGTCTGACTTCTTACGTTTACTTTTAAAATGTAATTATTTTTTTAAAATGTATTTTTATTTTTATGCATTTATATAAGTTTGTTTTAAACATTAAACTTAGATCAGCCGTGTGAAGTAATCTCTTTTGCACTTATCCAATTCGCTGGGGTAGAGCTGGCCTGAAAAATGAAGGGTTCTATTCCTGCGCTCCTGAAGCTGCAGCTGAATATTGTTTTGTTGGAACTGGGGGCAGCATCATGGATATTTAAACAGTAAAATATAAAAGTCAAAGAGTGATTCATCGAGACTGTTCCCTCATTCACAGCTGTCATTGAAGACCAGATAGTGCATGCGTGGGAGTCTGGAGGTGGAAACATTCCAGTGTACCCCCCCCCCCCACACACACACACACACACACACACACACACACACACACACACACACACACGCATATACTGGTACAGTACATACTTATCTGTGTTTGAATGTTTGAATGTTTCCCAGATGGGTCGTAAAGCCCCCCCTCGCTGTCGAATGTCCAAGACGGCGGTCAGGCGGCGGTTGGCGAAGCGTCGCCGCCAGTCCGAGGAGCCCAGAGACAGCAAGGGAGCCAACAATAGCCGTGGGTATTCTGATACGTCAGATATTTCCTCCAAGTGTACAAGATGCTCTTTTTGTAGGGTTTTTTTTCTTCCAAGACAGTACATATAGATATCTCGACATAGAACGTAGGCGTGAAACTGTGGCCCACAGTGTCATTATATTTGGTCCGCAAGGCAATACAAAATCACTACTACAGCTGACCTTCCAGTATTATACAGCACACATACCTCTAAAGGCGTGTTCTTATAGCCTCGCCTCGCCTCGCCACGGTTCGATTGTGTCCTCACTGGCCCCCGGTTCACAAGACCATGGGCGGAGTCGACGCGGTAAAGCGGGACAATGTGTTCGACGGCATCATTTCTGTGCGATACACGACAGCGCAGCGATGGACACAGTAGAAGTTGTTTCATACCTGCTGCTCGGTCTGTGGTTGCTTTTCTGTTCAAGAAAGAACAGTTTTCCTCGCTGAAGTCACAGTTGATCATTTTATGCAGGCAACATTTATAATTTCTGGTTTCGTTTTCTGGGAGAGTAAATGTGCAGTTCAACCTTTATATCTTCACCAAAAGTAAACACGAGACAGATACAACGGGAAATAGCATCTATTTAAAAACAAACAGACAGTAAACACGCCTCCTTATTTGAAACAGCTGCCCTAGCGAGCCAAGGACCACTTTATGCCGCGGTGTTCGAGGCTTCCTCGCAGCGAAGAGCCACGTCCTCTCGACCAATCCGTATTTCCTCTCGTCTCAAGACTCCTTGGATTCCCTAGCTTACCGCGCCTCACGCAGGAGCAACTCGGTTTGTTCTGAGCGCTTCAACGTTTGCCGCTCGTCGTTTTCGCGAATATGGTTGAACACACTCGCCAACATGGAAGTTCCATGTCGAAAGAGTTGCCGTCGGTGTCCGCTCCGAAAGGGAAAATCGACGAAAACACTGAGCCAATCCAGTGCCCTGCTTGTCGCTACATCACCACTCAACTCGCCTCGTCTCGCTTGGACCCTGAGCGCTTGAGGTACCAAAACGGCACCTCCTACAACCGTGTCGCGGCCAGTGAGGACGCTCTGCAACCGTACCGTGGCAAGGAGAGGCTATCAGAACGCCCTAATACTACAAATCCCAAAATGCTTTGCTGGTTTTTTGGCACGTCAATGAGGACAGGACGTTCATTAAAGGGCATTATTATTACTTCATTGGTTTATTGTTGTTAATTTATTTTTTAAATGTATCAGTAGCCTGTGGAAAAGGGTTACTGTTGACATGTAAATCAGAAGGCTGCAAATAAAAAAGAGGCATACAATTTTTATTTACATTTTATTTATTTTTACAAGTTTTTTTTTTTAATTTGAAATCTTGCATGTGTGAAATATGAAGTTTTTCATTGTATAGTGTTAGGCTTTGCTTGTTCCATATTCAGGTTGAAGCAAAACTTGTTTGGGTCCATTTAAAAAGGTTCACTGTTCTATCTAGAGGCACATTTATTTCAATGAATATCAATGTTTGCCCGCGACTTTGTCCAAGTTTTAAATTTTGGTGTATTTCAGTTCAACACCCACACCCCTGACAAAAAGTATCGTCAGATAATTCTTACACCTGTCTTGTTGCAGGCCCGGCGACCCGCGTGCAGTGCCCGCACTGCGGCCACCTCTTCGAGTTCCACATCCAGCAACTCCGCCACCTCGCCGCCTGCCACCGCGACTACTTGGATGCCACGGAGGTCGGCAGCCTCGGCAAGGTCATCCTGTACCAGAGCACTGCGCGCCTCTTCCACTGCGCCAGGTGCTTCTACACCTTCAAGGACTTCAGCAAGCTGTTTGTGCACTTCATCGCCAAGCACTGCATGGAGGAGGAGGAGGAGGAGGAGGAGGAGGAGAAGGGCGGGCAGAGGAGAATGGATGAGGTGGGGGAGGCAAAGATAACAAAGGGCAAAGGGGGAATCAAAGGGGATGTAGAGGGAAACGTGAAAGAGGAAGCAGGACAGGAAGGTGAGGGAAAGGCAGAGATGGAAATGGAAGAACAAGAAGAAGAAACTCTCGAGCAAACAAGGGGTGTCGAGGGAGTGCAGCTGCTGAGTCAGAACAGCGCCCCCCTGAGGCCGAGACCCACGGAGGACGGTTACTGCTGCCCGGCCTGCGGCTACGAGCACCAGCTGGAGACGGACGTCGTCGAACACCTGGCGCGTTGCCCCGACGTGCGCCGAGAGGACTCCGCCCACCCCGTGAAGAAGGGGGAGGAAGAGGAGGAGGAGGAGGGAGAGGAGGGGTCCGCCCCCGAGTCCAGCGGCCAGCCACACCTGACGGCAAGGGGCTGCCTGTCCAAATATATCTCCTACACGTCCTCCCGCTACTCCTGTCGGCTCTGTAGCTGTTACAGAAGAACAAAAAGTAAGGTTTCAATGGGGGGGGGCAACAAGTCTCAAAATGGCGCTGAACCCGACAGAGTCCCACGGACAGAAATTCAAATTAGAATTTCATCTGCTACTTAAATCATGTTTATTTTTTTATTTATTCTTCTTTTACCGGGTAAAAGAAATCTTGAATCCTGACAACTACGTTATTCCCAATGCAATAACGCCAGGCATGTGCAAACTACGGCCTGTTGGGCTTTTTTATCCCGCCCGCCAAATATGAAGAAATTATATTAATAGTTGTATTCCATCCATTTTTTCAGTGTTCTAAGAGTCATTGCAATGAAGAGCTGAATTACAGTTTTTTTCCCCCAGTTGAACGGGCACAATAATTGTGAAGAACCTTTATCTTCTGTTCATACATGTCATGTCCTGCGCTGTCTTGTCCTGGCAGGCCGCATCGTGTCACACGTGCAACGCAGCCACGAGGTGAACGGACCGTACAAGTGCCATGAGTGCCCGGCCACCTTCTTGCTGTCCAGGTACCTGCAGCAGCACGCCAGCTCCGCCCACCGGCCCCGCAGCTACATCTGCCCCTTCTGCGACGTGCGCTCGCGCAGCCCGGTCATGTTGCGCCTGCACTGCATTCGCTGCAGGGGCTCCAGGGGCCAGGAGGAGGGGGTGGAGGAGGGCCAGCTGGAAAGAATGGACATTGGAGGGGGGGAGAAGCAACAGCAGGAGGAGGAGGAGGAGAAGAAGCAGCAGCAACAGGAGGAGGAGGAGAAGAAGCAACAGGAGGAGGAGGAGAAGAAGAAGCAACAGGAGGAGAAGCAACAGGAGAAGGAGGACTGAGGACAATGTTTCTGTGCGCTTTCTTAATTCTGTGAAAAAGCACCAGTTACACAGCTCGTGTTTATCAGTTGGCAGAGCATTCCAGTCGTCCCGAGTGTCCCAGCATGACCTGTTGAAGCTGACTGAACAATAAAGACTTTTATAATTCAAAAGTTAAAAAAAAGTTTGCACTTTTATTCTCTTGCTGGTGGCATGTGTTGCTAACAAAAATCAAAGTAAGTGGTGATCTGAACGTTTGCAAATGACAACAGATTCTCTATGGTGCCCTCGAGTGTTGTTTTGATTGTACCCGACATGCCTTTACTGTGTTGGACGTGTTCCAACACGTGTTTTACAGTCGGTGTGCTTTCATCGTGAAGCCAGTTGGTTTTCCATGCAACAAGACCTCCCTGACCTAATTTGATGTGATTTGTTCAATCAAATTTTGAAGGAAATCATCTCCATTTTGAAGATTGTGATTATTTTAAATGTAAATACGTTTGCGTGTTTGTTTTCCATTTCCCTGTTAGTGTTCAATAAAAAACATCGTATGTTTGTGAATGATTCGTAAGTAGGTCCGGTTAATCATTAATGCGACCATGAACAGATGGTTATTCAGTTGCAAAACAAAATAAACTGTGTGTGCTGAGGTAAATTTTTAGAATATTAGCATCCAGATCAAAAGCATTTCAAGCTGTGTGATGTCATTCACACTTTTCACCGGGTAAGACTGTCTTGTTTATTTACTTTTTTATTTTATTTTTGTTTGATTTGATTGTCACGGTACTCGGTGAAAGATCATTTATGATCAAGTGTGAGGTAAATACGCAATGTGGAGACGGGAGTTGTTATTTCCTGTGATACAAAATGTGTTCTCAAAAAATGAATGAATAAAAATTAATCTCGCTTTTTGATGTATCAAAAAGTAGCCTAAAAAAAACAGCAAACACAGTTAAAACGGAAGAAAAATACCAGGTTTTTCGATTATTGTTTGTGACAACGCGCTATCTGAATCATTTAACTGGTTGACATTTTATTTTGAAGGTGTCCAAACACGGAAGTGTGGTATTTCCCCAGAGGTTTTTCCAGACCGCTTCAGTTCACTACGCATGAAAGATGTCTTCATCCAAGGGAGATAATGTGTGCTTCTTTATCAACGGGAAAAAGGTACGTTTCACTTTTCCGCGTTTAAAAAGTCGAGTCAAATCGGCGCCGAGACGAATTACTAGCTGACGTACCGTTTCTGTCTTTGCATAACTTCCGAGTGTCCACAAGAACTGGCAAATAAAATATGCGAAATCTTTTTTTGTCTTTCTGATTCGCTTTGGCGATTCCTCTAGGTGACCGCGTCAAGTTTGATATTTTGTATCAGAATGAAATATCGAAGTAGATATCGAGTGTTGTGTAGTGTGCGCGGAACTCTGTGACAGAAATTTGGAAATGTCAACACACTTTCTTAAAATGAATTGTAATTGATAACTTGATCACAGGATTAAGTTAAGATATTCGGAATTAAAATTTCTTCCCCGTATTGCAATGCAGTAATTATTGAACTGCAGCTCTCTTGACGGTGTGACCAATTTTGTACCTCTACCTTCAGTGCCCTTTGGGACCCTTTTTGTTGGCAAGTTCTGTTACATTAAAAGCAAACGAGATAAGGGTCATGTCCAATCGCTGAAGCGTGATTGATCACAATCATCCATTGCTATTGCACATCACGCGGGTCGTTTCAAGGTTTGGCAAATTTCACCCTGGAACAAGGGACATGCAAGATCAACGCCGTCTGAAGTGTTCTTTTTGACCCCTAGGTGTCACTAAATTTGACCTGCACGGCCTTTTAACGAATCAAAGAACCAGCTGACTAACTGGCGTTTTCCTGGTTCTAACAGGTGATAGAGGAGAATGCCGACCCGGAGACCAACCTGCTGTCCTTCCTCAGACAGAGGAGTATCCTTACATAGCCACAGCACATCTTTCTTAGCGTAGGCTGGTTCCCTCCTTGACTCGCCGCCTCAGTGAGGTTGACGGGGACCAAGTACGGCTGCGGCGGCGGAGGATGCGGCGCCTGCACGGTCATGGTGTCACGCTACCTACCGACCACCAAGACCATCGCGTATCCTTTGGGGACAAACTGAGGGAGCAGATCTGGTCTGGACCAGAGGTAAACAGTGATTCCCAGTGAGAAGACAAATGTGGGAGAGCAAGGTGCGGGAACACTTCACACAACATTGCAGGTTCACACAACATTGGTTATACATTCCTATCAGTTCCTATGATAATAATAATGATAATAATTACAATGAAACATTTGCAATAACAATTATAATACAAGACAGACTTAATATTCTAAGGCATTATAAGAATCCAGATCTTCTTTGACCTTTGTTATAAAATTTCATTGATTAATGATAAGAAACTGATCGTATTCCCAAATTCCAACTGACTAAGGAAGAGTTTGGCTCGTACGAAAGTGAATGAAATGATGATACTGAATCATGCAAGCCTTGACTGTCATACCTAGACATCACTCGGCCAACGCCTGTCTGCTGCCGCTATGCCAGCTGCACGGTGCTGCCATCACCACGGTGGAGAGCGTGGGCAGCACCAAGACCAGGATCCACCCGGTGCAGGTGACCTTCACCAACCAGAGCCACCTGTTCTCCCCTCCCTCCTCTCCCCCCACTGTCCTCCTCCCTGACCTGGATGCTGTGTCGGCAGGAGCGCATCGCCAAGGCTCACGGCTCGCAGTGCGGCTTCTGTACGCCGGGGATGGTGATGTCCATGTACACTCTGCTGAGGAATAAGCCTCAGATCTGCCTGGACGACATCACACAGGCTCTGGCGGGTGAGTTGTATCAGGACTTCTGAGTCTCTTTCCCTCAAGTCTCCATAGATAGCTTGTTTTGTGTGAAGATGGCATTTTTATGATCGTTTGTGTTGGTATTGTGTGTGTGTGTGTGTGTGTGTGTGTGTGTGTGTGTGTGTGTGTGTGTGTGTGTGTGTGTGTGTGCGCGCGCACACACGCTCTGCAGGTAACCTGTGCCGTTGCACCGGCTATCGACCCATCATCGACGGCTGCAGGACCTTCTGCCAGGTGGTTCTCCGCCTTCTCACCACGTTGCTCCTCCTCACAGTGGAAGGAGCTTGAAAGTGAAAGTTAAAGTCCCAGTGATTGTCACATCCCGAAGAATGCAAAAGTTGAGTTGTCCTCCACATTTGACCCATCCCCTGAGGGAGCGGTGGGCAGCAGCAGTGCCGCGCCCGGCAATCATTGGGTGATCTAACCCCCCAAGTCCAACCCCGAATACTGAGTGCCAAGCAGGGAGGCAATGGGTACCATTTTTACATTCTTTGGTCTGACTCGGCCGGGGGAAGCAGCTCAAACTTAAAAACCGAGACATGACTGAAAAATAAAATAAAAATTTAATCCACTCAAACTGACCAAAGAGGCGTGAACAATAATAAAAAAGGGTCAGCTGGACAATAAATGGAATTAGTGATCATAAAACGTGTGTTAAAACCAGAAGGAACTTGCATCATTGTTAAGAAAATATTAATGTTAACAAGTGTCTGTCTGACAGGAGCAGGAGTCCAACTGCTGCCAAGTCAACGGCTCAGCCACTTGTTGTCGGGACTTGGAGGGAACTCCAGAGGAACCAGAGGATGTGAGTTCACTTCCTGTCCTGCTGCTTTCGCTTTACTGGCTTTTGTTTATTGTTTGGTATTTCACTAATTAATATTAGTAATATTACTAATTAACTAATCTTTCCCAGGAGGCCCCAAAGCTGTTCAACAAGGAGGAATTCCTGCCTCTGGACCCCACGCAGGAGCTCATCTTCCCTCCTGAGCTCATTGTGAGTTTCTTTTTCAACCCAGTTGCATTGTTTCACGATGGACGTAAGGGGGCAGTGTGAGGCTTGTTTGACTGGTCGTGCGCCCCTGAGCCATGCACCAACTCTCTGTGTCCGCAGCTGATGTCGGAGGCGTCGAACCCGCAGCTGCTCACGTTCCGCAGCGAGAGAATGAGCTGGGTGTCTCCAGCAACGCTGGACCAGCTGGTGGAGCTAAAGAGCCGCAACCCGAAAGCCCCGCTGGTCGTCGGAAACACCAACGTCGGTGAGGGAACCCACACGTGTTTTTTTGCTTTTGCACGACGGCAAATGAAACCGATTTAGACAGAAAAACAGACGGTTGACAATGGCGAATCTGGAAGCCAATTGGGTCAAGTATCCTTCACTATTCTGGCTTTAATGTCAGAACTTGGACTGTTTTTGTAACGAGCAGAAGGTAATCCGGCTCCGTCTTTGATGATGACATCATAGTTGTGAAGAACTCTGCAGGGCACATTAAAGGAAAGCATCTAAAAGGGAAACCCTTGGAGGTTGTCCTTGCATCTGATTGGAGAAGAAGGAGAAGCAGTGGCTGAAAAATCTCAGGAGGCATCACAGTATTCTATTAAAAAACAACCAAAAAAAACATCTCAATGGATCTGAAGAGCGAACAGCTTGAGACCAGGAACCAGTGTGGCGACACCAACCAGGCACTGGAGGTCCCGGACCCCCGCAGTCTGAGTCGGCAGCAGGTCCTGGAGTGCTTCAACACCCTGGTGTGGGAGAAGAAGCTGTGGTTGAGGGAGCGCGAGAACTTCACCTTCCAGATGTCCAATCTCAAGGACGAGCTGCGACGGGTGAAGATGCTGGTGGCGGACCGCGAGGGCGAGATGGCGGCCGAGCGGGCCAAGCACCGCGAGAGCGCCGAGCGCTACGAGAGGACCATCGCCTGCCTGAAGAGCGGCTTCCAGCTGAAGCTGGAGCAGGCCAGTGCCCTGCACAGCCGCCAGAGCCAGGAGGTGGAGAGGATGAGGGCCTTCCTGGAGGCGGAGAAGGTCAAGTGCTGCGAGCAGCAGTCGGAGATTTCCAACCTGGAGGAGCAGCACGGCAAGATCTCGCTGCTGCAGCAGCTCCTGCAGAACAAGGTGCGCGACTTTGAGCACCAACTGTCGGAGAAGGACAACAACATCGTCAACCTGCGCAAGAACAACGACGCCCTCTGCTGGGACCTGGAGGCCGCCAAGCAGGAGCTACTCAGGTACTACGCCTTCCTGCACGACAAGTTCCACGGGGAGCTGTCGGCCGAGGAGAACCGCTGGCTGTTGCCCGAGAACCAGACAGGAAGGAGGAGCGACCCCCCCAAACAGGAAGCAGCTGCCCCAGACCCCAGGGATGGAGGAGGAAAAGAGGCTATGGTGGAGGAGTCAAGCCACCAAGCTGAGAGTGAGGAGGAGGAGGAGGAGGAGGAAGAGGAAAATGAGGAGGAGGAGGAGGAGGAGGAGGAGGAAGAGGAGGAGGAGGAGGAGGAGGAGGAGTGGACAGAGAAGCAGAAGAGGAGGAAGGAGAAGGAGGAGCGGCGGCAGCTTAAGAAGAGGGAGAAGCAGGAGCGGAAGATGCATAAGCAGGTGGAGAAGGCGGCCAAGAAGGAGAGGAAGAGGAGGCAGCAGCAGGAGAGGAAGGAGAGCCGGCAGCAGGAGGAGGAGGAAGAGGAGGAGGAAGAGGAGCAGAAGCAGAAGCAGAAGCAGAAGCAGCAGCAGCAGCAGCAGCAGCAGCCCACCGGCTTCTGGAGCTTCGTTCTCAGGAGGAGGAGGAGGCAGGAGCAGCGGGGCGGAGACACGGCTGGATGAGCCAATCACAGCCCTCCCTCCATATGATGGCTCCGCCCACTCAGACTACTCCTCCTCCTCCACACCTTCACCCTGTACAAACTTCTCCTGTTCTAAATAAATTCCAAACAGCAAAATAAAACTGCCCTGTTTGATTCAGGGTAAAACTGCTCCCATGTAATTCTCATTTATTCAACTTTTATTTGTTCAGCGCTAAATCACATCCAAAGACGTCTCAAAGCACTTTGCACAATCAGAGAAACAATGATTTAAAAAAAAAAAAAAAAATGAAATTTAATATTTTATAAATGATCACTGGCCTCTTGTACGACGAGTTTGATTAAGCAGTAACAGTTTCTGTCAAAATCAACACATTGTCACTCATTTTGCCCCTGTTGTGCGACCAGAGCTCCTGCTCTCTGAGAAGGACATGAAAAGGTTCCCTGTGAACTCTAGAATCGTAGATGAGGTTCCTAGTTGGTTCCTATTGACCAGAAGAGGCACCTGAGAACACCTGAGGCTGTGACTGGGAGGTTTAACGGTAGCTGAGGCTTGTGGATGCCCTTGTGTTTTAAGGTCCAGACGTGAAGTTCAAAGGAGTCTTTCATCCCCTGGTCATCTCCCCGACCAGAGTCCCCGAGCTCTTCCAGTTCTCCCAGACACCAGACGGTGGGTCTCCGGCTTTGTTTGGTTTATGCATATTTGCATATTTATGTATGTTTTTTTTCTTTTTCACCTCCAATAAATGTATGAAAAGAGGCAAACTGCTGGTGTGTGTGCAGGTGTTTGGGTGGGAGCAGGCAACAGTCTGGCCCAGCTGCAGGCCCTGCTGGAAAAGCTGCTTCCTCAGTTCCCTCAGGAGAAGACGGAGCTGATCCGAGCTCTAATCCAGCAGCTGGGCAACGTGGGCAGCCAGCAGATCCGCAACGTCGCCGTGAGTCGCCCTTGCACTCCAAAGAAATTTTTTATTGATTGTTTTTATTCTGTTTTTCTTTTACACTTTGGCCCATTTTTAGTCTCTTGGAGGAAACATCATGAGTGCATATCCAAACTCGGACCTGAACCCGGTTCTCGCCGCTGGGAAGAGCAGAGTCAGTGTCATATCAGACGGTACGCTTGGAAAAACTCTGCAACTACATTAACAAAAATTCACCATAAAAAATGTGTGGAAAAAAACCCACCAGCACTTCCTTGTGCTTCCACCAGGTGGCAGACGTGAGGTCCCTCTGAATCAGGATTTCTTTGTGGGCTTCGGGAAAACGTCCCTGAAGCCGGAGGAGATTCTCCTCTCTGTTTTTATTCCCTTCACCACTAAGGTCTGAATTCATTTCTCTCTTGCGAAATTGAGACTGAATTAAAAATAACATGCCCCCCTCCCCCATCCTCTTTTGTCCTGCAGGGGGAGCTGGTGCGGGCCTTCCGCCACGCTCCGAGGAAGGAGAGCGCCTTCGCCACGGTGGCGGCCGGGATGAGGGTGCTCTTCTCCGAGGGCTCTGCCGTTGTCCAGGACATGAGCGTCTACTTCGGGGGGGTGGGCCCGGCCACCGTCGCCGCTGCAAAGACCTGCAGCGCCATTGTGTCCAAGTCTGAGTTCTTCTTCTTTTGTTTTTCCTCTTCTTAAAGGTCCAGTGTGTAACATTTGTCTCGATATATGATTTTACATTTGTAAAATATAGAATATATACATATATCTACACACACACACACACACACAATATATATATATATATATATATATATATATGTATATATATATATATGTATATATATATATATATATATATATATATATATATATATATATATATATATACATACATATACACACACACACACACACACATATGTGTAGATATATATATATATATATGTGTATATATATATATATATATATATATATACATACATATATATATATACATACACACATATATATGTATATATATATATACATATATACATATATATATACACATATATATGTATGTATATATATATATATATATATACATTTATATATACATTGAGTACTGGTGAGCGCTCATGTTCTCAAATAAACCAACGTAGAAGAAGGTGGACAAGGTATCCAGGTTTAGGTGCACAGGCCACCGTAGTTCACAGGGAGGCGAGACACTGAGACGCTGAGACGCTGCAGTCTGTTAGCACTTGATGTCACTGTTTCTTCTTCAAAATCTACAAATATTACACGCCGGACCTTTCACTTCTTTCACGCACTGACTGGAGCTCCTTCAGTGTCTCTACGACTCGTCTTCTCACCTCCTCCTCCTCCTGCTGCAGACCCTGGTGCGAGGAGACCCTGTCGCAGGCCTACCAGGTGCTGCTAGAGGAGCTGGTGCTGCCGCCCTCAGCTCCCGGCGCCAAGGTGGAGTTCCGGCGCTCACTGACGCTGAGCTTCCTCTTCAAGTTCCACCTGGAGGTCCTGCACCAGCTCAGGGAGACGGTACACGGCCCCGGACACGCCCTCTCCCACCGCTTATTTCTCCTCTCCAACTAGATGCAGGCTTAGTTATGATTGTAAAACTACTTCCTGTTTCATCAGAACGTCGTCACGCATGATGTTCCTGCCAGGATCGAGCCGCTGCCCAGGGAGATCCACCCCAGCCTGCAGGAGTTCCAGGTTGGGAAGCTCTTCACACTTCCACACAATGCTGGGAATGTCCAGGCTGACTCCTCCCCCTGCTCTTCCTCTTCCTCCTTGTCCTCCTCTTCCTCTTCCTCCTTTTCCTCCTCCCTAATCTTGCTCCTCCTCCTCCTCTTCCACCTTTCCCTCCTGCCCCTACTCTTACTCCTTCTCTCTCTCCACCTTCTCCTCTTCTTCCTCTTCCCCAGCACGTCCCCCAGGACCAGAGCCACCAGGACCCAGTGGGCCGTCCCATCATGCACCGCTCGGCCATCAGCCACGCCACGGGCGAGGCGGTCTACTGCGACGACATGCCCAAGGTGGACGGCGAGCTCTTCCTGGCGCTGGTCACCAGCTCCAGGGCGCATGCCAAGATCACGTAGGGGAAGAAAAAAACACATCAGTCCACTTCTGTTTCTGGCCATCGAAAAAACCTTCTTGTCGTCTTGTGCGTGCGTGTGTGTGTGTGTTTGTGCGTGTGTATATGTGGAACAGAGGCGTGGACTTCAGCCAGGCTCTGCAGATCCCCGGTGTGGTGGACGTCATCACGGTGGCCGACATCCCCGGGAAGAAGGTCCGCTCCCAGTTCGGCTACGATGAGGAGCTGCTGGCTGAGAATGAGGTCGGCTTCCCCATGCACAAGTAAAAAACATATATATGTATTTTTAAAAAGTCACTCAAGCCACTTCTCTCGCTCTCTCCCTTCCTCGCTTGCTCCCACTCACCCTCCTGCCATGCCCTCCTCCACCACACGGCGGTGTCCTCCTCTTCCTCCTCCTTATTCTTCCTCCTCCTTGCTGTCTCATTGCACCGCAGGTGTCGTGTGTCGGCCAGATGATTTGCGCTGTGGTGGCCGAGAGCAGAGCGCTGGCCAAGCGAGGAGCCCGAGCTGTCAGGGTCGACTACGAGGACTTGCCCGACCCTGTCTTCACCTTTGAGGTCAGAGGTCGAGTGGACACGTTGCCATGTTGCGCCACTGTGTCTGTGGATGTTTTTCAACAAAAAAACTACCTTTAAAAAAAAAATATATATATACATATATATCTATATATATATAGATATATATGTATAGATATATATATGTATTTTTTAAATCAAGTTGCTAGGGAAATAAATAATATATATATATATTATTTATTATATATATTATATATTATTATATATATGTGTGTGTATATACATGTGTTATTTCCCTGATTTTTCAGTCTTTAGCATCATTTCATATCTGATGTTTTAGCCTCATTCATGCCTTAGCCTTAGCCTCTTTATCTTAGCATAATTTCATATATATATATATCCTAGCTTAGCAAGCTTTTTCAATGCTTCTAATGCTCTTATCTACTGTAAAGCACTTTGAGAACACTTATTTGATGTAAAGTGCTCTATACATTAAAATCTATTATTGTGTATTATTATTATTGTCATGTACTCAGGGGTATTTCTGCACTGACTAGGAAGCCATGGGGAGGTCGTCCTTCTTCGAGCCACGCCGAGTGCTTGAGAGGGGAGACGTGACGGAAGCCTTCAAAACAGTCGACCGAGTGCACAGTGGTGAGGAGGAGCTGAGAGTCTTAAATGCACAGTCCACCCAGTGACTGACCAACACTAACGTGAATTTAACCCCAACATTTGCACCAGAATATCTTCAGGACTGTACCTGGTTTTATTGTTCTGTGTTTAAAACAAGTGAAAAATGAAGCTAATTGCTGCGTTTGAACTCGATCCGTTCAGTCGGTTCTGGAGCCCAAACACGGTCTGTTTTTTTGACCGACTTTCCTCAGGGGAGCTCCGACTGGGCGGCCAGGAGCATTTCTACATGGAGACCCAGAGCATGCTGGTGGTCCCTGTGGGCGAGGAGCGGGAGCTCAACGTCTACATCTCCTCCCAGTGGCCAACACTGGTACAGGTGAGAAGAGAAGAGACCAACTTCACAGACGGGGGCGGGGCGAGACTCAACTCACTCCTGTCAAAAATCAGGAAGTGGTGGCAGAGACGCTGGACATCCCGTCCAACAGGGTCACCTGTCACGTTAAGCGGATTGGCGGAGCCTTCGGGGGGAAGGTGACCAAGACCTCCATCCTGGCTGGCATCACGTCCGTGGCTGCTTGGAAGTGAGTCCCTTTTCTAAAATTGATCTATTAACTTTTTTCTCCCGTTCCAAATCACTGATTTGTATTTTTATTGTTTGTGTTTTTGCTCAGGACCAACCGTGCAGTGCGCTGCGTCCTGGACCGCGGTGACGACATGTTGATCACGGGAGGGCGCCACCCTTTGTTGGGAAAATACAAAGTCAGAAAATCTTTGAAAGTTTTACTTCTATTTAGTGGGAGAGGAGTCTTTGACAAAAAATTAAGATCTGTAACAACTATTTGAGCCCTCCAGGCATCCTCTAGGATGGGAAGAAGGTTTCGTCCAATCACCTTCCAAGTTGATTTCCGATTGTCGAGATTCATATCATGGTCTGATATTTTAGGTATTTAAAGGTCAAGTGTGTAATATTTGGAGATTTTGAGAAGAAACAGCGACACCAAGCGGTTGCATTAGCGCTAGTTTAGATTCAGATTAGATCTCTCCCCCTCCTGAACTTGCTAGTCAACTACGGTGGCCTTTTCGCACAAACCTCTCATTCCTGGTCCACCTTCTTCGTTTGTAGGTTTGTAGATTTGGTGGTTATCTGAGGATGCCAGCATTCACCCTAAATACAAAAGACTGGAATGTCCACACCGGGCTTCCTTAGAAATGTGGCGCCGCAAGACGGCAACTAACTTTGAGCAAGACCCTTGATATATGTTTATTTTTATATGGAAATATGAACCATTCCAAGGGCAGGAAAACTAAATTACTTTTATTGTACTGCGAGTATACACTTTTATTCATCAAGTCAAATAAAGTTATTTTTATTTATGTGGCACATTTACAAACGACAGAGCCGTAAGTGCTTCACAATTAGAGTGCATATACATTGACCTATATATAAACATAATAAAATACTACTACTACTATTACTACTACTAATAACAATAATAATAATAGTAATAATAATGAGAAATTAGTCAGAAGAGCTACTCAAAAGCCAGGGAAAAGATATGACTCTTTAAAAGCGATTTGAAGGCACCAAAGCTCTGGGCTGCACGGATGTCGAAGGGAAGGGCATTCCAGAGCTGGGACCAGCTACAGAAAAAGCCCTGTCCCCCATTCATGTATTTGTGGGCAGTATATTAAGCTTTTACCAATATAAAAATCATAAATCAGGCCAACTTTTACACACTGGACCTTTAAGGGAAAAAGGGACTTGTGTTGTTAATGCTTAGAAACTTCTTCTAGGTGGGTTTCATGAACGATGGCCGCATCCTGGCTGCAGACCTTCAGTACTACATCCTGGGCGGAAACACGCTGGATGACTCCTTAATGGTTGGTTAGCGACCTTCTCTGCCCCCCTGTGGCGGTTGAGATTCTCTTCACCCCCCTCCTCTGCCCACGCAGGTGATGGAGAAGATGTTGATATCCATGGACAACGTCTACAACATCCCCAACCTGCGTGGCCGCGGCACCGCCTGCAGAACAAACCTGCCGTCCAACACGGCCTTCAGGGGCTTCGGGGTGCCGCAGGCCCTCACGGTGGTGGAGAGCATGTTGGACGACGTGGCCACGCTGCTGGGGCGCCCGACCTACGAGGTGGTTACCGGGTCCCTGACCCCCTGACGACCTTTGGGAGTGCCCCTCCTCCGCCCTGCCCTCACCCCCACCATAATTTCTGATCTCCTCGCCCCTCCAGGTCCAGGAGATGAACTTTTACCGTGGGCCGTCCACCACCCACTACGGCCTGGAGTTCAGCCCTGACACACTGCTGCGCTGCTGGGAGGATTGCAAGGTTTGCACATGTTTACCGCTTATTTATTTTCCCATTTTTGGCATTGGTTTACTGCATGTGAAAAAGAAACAATAAAAAACTGGTTGTATAGAAATGACGACCACGATGTGGACAAGGTGGAGGATTACCTGCTCCTTTTTTAAAACAAATATTTGTATTTGTTCTTGACTGATTTAGGTGTCTTCATTTGTTCCTTTGTTTTTGTTAAATATTTACATACATATATTTATATATACATATATATACATGTATATACATACATATATATGTATATACATGTGTATACATATATATATACATATATATACATGTATATACATGTATATATATGTATATGTATATATACATATATATATGTGTATGTACAGTATACATACACATATATGTTTGAAATAAAGCCTTCACTCAATCATTCATACATTCATTCATTCAAGGTCAAGTCGGACTATGCCGCCCGCCGCCAGGCAGCCCTGCACTTCAACCAGCAGAACCGCTGGAAGAAGAGGGGCGTGGCCATCACCCCCATCAAGTACGGCGTGGGCTACGGGATCAGCGTCCTGTCTCAGGTTGGCCTTGAGTTCATCACTCACAGACAGACGGGGTTTGAAAGATCAAATGGATCAGCGAACAGTAAAATAACTTGATTAACCCGGGTACATGTGTGAAGTTGAGTGGAAACTCCTCCTCCGAGGGCGAGGCCGCGTTCATTGTTGTGCTGTCAGGAGTCCACTACAAACGATGACAGTGTCCCCGCCCCAACAGGCCGCCGCTCTGGTCAACATCTACAAGGACGGCTCGGTGCTGGTGACCCACGGTGGGGCGGAGATGGGTCAGGGGGTCCACACCAAGATGCAGCAGGTGCGCCATCTGTGCCATTTTACTCTCTTTGACGACAAAAAACAACAACAAAAAATGGTTTGGTTGGGGTCTAAAGACCGAGTCAAAGATTCAAAAGATTGTATTTTACTTCTCACGTCTTGTTACATGGCAGTGAAATGTTGGTTTGGCAAAACCCAACGTGTTTGTGCATGCAAGGAATAAAGACAGAGTAAAAAAGAGAATTTGAAAAGTGGCAAGTGGCAGTTGAATGTAAGTTTTACAAATATACAAAAGTACAACATTTCAAGTTAAAAAGATTTCTTAAAAAGTGGCAAGTATAAGGATAACGGTGTTTGAAGTGTTATGCACTACTATACAATGCTATACAATATGATATAATGTAATGTAATTAGCAGCAAACAATGGAATGCATAAATATATAATAATATCAGCAGCAATAGTAGTGATGATAACACCAGTGAAATAACAATAATAGTAGTGGTAGTAATAATAATAATAATAGTGCAATCATTTTGAAATAATACAACGAAATTTAAGAACAAAAAATGAACTACAAATCTAATCTAACTTTTACTGTACATATATATGTATATGTATATACATATATACATATATATATATATATATATATATATATATATATATACACATATTGATTATGCATGTTATGGTGCAATAAAGTGCAGGTGAATTGTCCATGTACAAGATATTCCGAGTTCAGAGCTCGGGATGATGTTGATGGATTAAAAAAAAAACGATTTTCGACTCTTCTCCACCAGGTGGCCAGTCGGGAGCTTCACATCCCTGCCTCCAAGATCTACATCAGCGAGTCCAGCACCGGCGCCGTCCCCAACAACTCGCTGTCGGCCGCCTCCTTTGGCACCGACTCCAACGGCATGGCGGTCCAGGTGATGCCGGGCTTCCGCGTCCTGTTTTTTGGGCCCCGCCCACTTGTAGGCGCATCTTCGTTCACCGCCTCCTTTCCTTTCCTGCTGTCCAGAACGCCTGTCAGATTCTCTACCAGCGGCTTGAGCCCTTCAGACAGAAGAACCCCAAAGGACCATGGGAGAGTTGGGTACGACCCCACCACCCCCAGAAAAAGACCTAAAATCTCATATATGTGTGTATATATGTATGTTTGTGTGTGTGTGTGTGTGTGTGTGTGTGTGTGTGTGTGTGTGTGTGTGTGTGTGTACATATATATATATACACATATATATATACACATATATATACATACATACGTACATACGTACATACATACATACATACATACATATATCTATAAATATAAATGTGAATGTGTTCAGGTGGGAGCAGCCTTTTTCCAGAGGGTGAATTTATCAGCCTCAGGATTCTACAGGTACAGCCACCTTCACTGTGAGCTCGCTGCTGCGTGGGTGTGTCTGTAAAACCCACTTCCTTCCTGCATGTGCGCCGCCCCAGGGGTCCCGACCTCAACATGGACTGGGAGAAGAAGAAGGGGAAGCTGTACACGTACTTCACGTTCGGCGTGTGCTGCAGCGAGGTGGAGCTGGACTGCCTGACGGGAGAGTACCGGGTCCGAGCCGCCACCACCGCCATCTGAGAGCACACGGTGCCGCTCACGACATTCTAACCGTCTGTCTGTCTGTCTGTCTGTCTGTCTGTCTGTCTGCAGACGGTGAGGGCAGACCTGGTGGTGGACATCGGGAAAAGTCTGAACCCGTCAGTGGACATCGGGCAGGTTTGTGGGTCGGCGCCGGTGACCTCGCGGGTTTCCTGAGATTCTCCGTTGTCACTGGTCCGTCTTCTCTGCCTGTGTTTGATAGATCGAAGGGGCCTTCATGCAGGGCATGGGTCTCTTCACCATGGAGGAGCTCAAGTACTCCCCCTTGGGCCTGCTGTACACCCGCGGCCCGTCCCAATACAAGATCCCGGCCGTGTGCGATGTTCCGCTTCGCTTCAACGTCTACCTGCTGCCGGACTCGGAGAACCCCCACGCCATCTACTCCTCAAAGGTCAGAGGTCATGCTGTGTTCCAGGAAGACCGTGTGTGTGCCTTGTTAAAAGCCCGTGCTTATGTTCACTGTGGTTCTGCAGGGTATCGGCGAACCCACGGTCTTCCTCGGCAGCTCCGTCTTCTTCGCCATCAAGGACGCTGTGGCTGCCGCCCGCTCCGAGTCCGGTGCACTCGGTCTGTTCAGCCTCAACAGCCCCGCCACGCCGGAGAGAGCCTGTCTGGCCTGCTCCTCTCCCTTCACCAAGATGGTACAAATAAAAGAAAATTTAATTTTCAAATTCATGTAAAATTAAAGTCAGTTCTTTAATTTAAATCCAATGACATTTAATGATCGTTTTAAATGAACTCACAATTGATTAAAATTAAAATATAGAAATAAGAATAAATAACACATTTGGAATTGTGTTGAGTAAATCACTAAAAGTGTATTAATTTTGTATTATTGTTTTTTTTTTACAGGTTCCAGTCAGCGAGCCAGGATCTTTTCAACCGTGGGCTTTGAACATCTAAAACCTGAAGTTTTTTTTCCCGACAACTGTGACGGAACGTAATCCAGATGTTTCAGCGATGCACTCAAACTGCTGCTTTACTTAAAACCTGTAAGCTTCCCTGCAATTGCACTTATAGCTGATTGAATTGACCATGAAGTGAAATGAAAGTTTCTCGCCCTTCATTAACAGTGCTCTTCATTTACTGTGATTTACTGCTTTGCCATGTTTTTCTATAACCCAACACGTGACTGACTGACAATTAAACGTTTTATCTACGTATTGATTTTTTTTTTTTTTCCTTTTATCATAACAACTATTTTGAATCCATTTCGTATTTTATTTTTGTCGGAGCACACGCTTAGTAGAAGTTGCGTTGTTTAACCACAGGGTGGCGCACTCTATCAGTAAAGAGACCTGAGAGACAGGAAGTGTTGAACAGGTGTTTGACTGGAATAGGTTTGGAAACAGGCACCGGCTCCAAGTTATGATGAATTCTGAATTCTGTTTCACCATGAAAACCAATTGGATGAGTGTGACTTGTGAAATACTATACATTAAATGAGTATTTAACATGCAGATTTCCATTTAAAAACAAAAAAACAAAAAACAACAACAACAACAACATTCTGAATAAAACGCGCCGCCTCAGACAGATTTTCTAATAAACGTAACAACGAAATGTAAAAATTAATTACACGTACAAAATTGAACACAGTCCAAAATAGTAAACGTGATAACTGAAGCGTTGAGGACGTTTCGCCGCCGCGAGGAGGAAGGGAAGTTAAATAGCGCCTGCGCAGCGGGCGGAGCCAGCGGAAGTTCCGACGGGAAGGTCTTTTTGTTTGGGCCGCGGAAAGATTCGTCACTTTGCTTTGATTCCCCCCTGGTTAACAACCGTTTTTTATCTGCATTAATTTCGGTGAGTACCGCCGCCAACTGTTCTCCTCGTACGCGGACACACGCTTCGCCTCCGCCGCCGGCGACGCGAACTCGCTCGGCTGCGAGCGGCCTGGATTATATATGTGTATATACATTTTTTCCCCCTTTTAATCCGGTAAACGTCGCCATCATGGGGCGACTTTTGAGTTTCCTGCCGTACACGGCAAGCTAGCTTAGCCTTTTTAGCCTAGTAGTTGATCGCATTTCATTCTTTAATTCCGATTGAAGGTAAATTGCGTCGTGACAATTTGACAACTTTTTGTGCCCCGGTGAGAATGTGCGTGACAGATTTTGGGTTTCACGAGGGAGAAGTCACCGGCGTTTGTGTGAGCGTTGAGAAAATGTTGTTCGCCGCCTACCGCGAAGGCCCGGCTAATTAGCAGGCGCTCGGCGCATGGTGGGGGCCCATATTCAGCCAGCGCTAACCTGGAATGAGCCGGCTGTACCTGGATGAGACACAGTGATTAGTATCCGTGTTATTATATCGGCATCGAAATGTTATTCTCGACGTTTGCACTTGTGGCTGGGCCGTCTGATTAACGTCACTTTCCGCCATGTTGCCACATTAAGTCACTGAATTGTCTCCACTTCCAGACAGTGTTGCTCAGATTTTCTTCTTTTTTCTTCTCTTGTCTGCTTTGTATTGTTTTGCCGTCCGTTTCCTCTGTAATTATCCAGGCTAGCGAGGTAACACCTTTAGTTCAGGACACAATAAGAATGTTTCGCATTCAAATTAAAATAAATAAATGATAAATAAAAAAGTTTCTCGGCTTCGTGCAGGATTCACTTTTGGTCCAAACTTGGGGTTAATTATAACTGCGCGAGCACGTTGAAATTAAACTAAACCGCACAGTTGGACTCGAAGATAAAGGTCAAAGTGTTTGTGCATTTTGTGCGGAATCACACGATCTTTACTTATAATCATAAATATTGTGGATTTGTGAACGTTCTACATGTAATGCATTTAACTGGTGCTGCATATAATTTGGCAGCTTGTGTGTGCAATCTGATGAAAATAACCTACAGCTGTTGATGTAAATGGCAGCCAGGAAGCACAACAACAATGATGTTTTTTTTCTTTCCTTTTTTTATGTTCTCGCCAACTGTGCATGATATTATCTCGGGTACAGTTTTAGCTCGGGGCATGTCCGCCTCTTTTGCACGTGTTGTGTTCATGTGTCTTAACAAACACTGTTTGCCCTCTGTTTTTAATTTTAATTTTTAATATTGTTTATTCCACACCAAGGTCTCTTTTATGAGTAATCAAAGGCCGCAAAAGCCGACGCTAACAGGCCAGCGTTTTAAAACGAGGAAAAGAGGTTTGTATCCACCGGTATCACTTCCTTCCTACACTTGCACTCAAACAAAAAGTCCTTGCTCATGAACCTGGTGTGCGTGATCTTTTTTCTTTCTTTTTTCCTCCCCACCAGATGAAAAGGAGAGATTTGACCCTACTCAATTTCAAGAAAGTATCGTACACGGCTTGAACCAAACTGGCACTGATTTGGACGCAGTTGCAAAGTTCCTGGATGCCTCTGGCGCCAAGCTCGACTACCGCCGATATGCAGAGACACTCTTTGACATCCTGGTGGCCGGCGGAATGCTGGGTGAGGCGAGGTGTCTGAGTGCAAACTGGTTTGCCTGCTTTTAATTCAACACCAACAAGTTGAAGTGAAAGTCAGTGATGCAGGTATGTTTTTTTTCTTCTCTGTGCAGCCCCCGGTGGGACTTTATCCGACGACATGACCCGCACTGACTACTGCCTCTTCACGGCACAAGAAGACCTGGAGACAATGCAAGCATATGCTCAGGTATACAGCACGTGCTCGCCTGAAGGTTTGGTTGTTTTAAGAGAAAATGGCGCTAAACATTTGATCTATTTTAAACACTTTGTATTAAGTTGCTGACAAACGGATCCACAAGCGAGTCTTTAGACTAATGTAGTGACTACAACGTTTCCTTTTGTCTTCATCACTCTGGATTTGGTTGAATGCTCTGGATTTATTTTCCTTCCAGAAATAATGTAACAAAAAAAAAGATATGGTATATGCACACAAATAAGCTTCCACTTGCAAACAAACAAACTTTGAGCAAGCAAGGTGTAAAGACTGTGCTTTACAGCCAAGAACCACCACTGCGAGGCCTCAGCAGGGCTTGTGCAGTCATGGACCTGCACCTGCGGGGGGAGCACACTTAAACAGAAAGTTATCGTCACACGCAGTCAATCGTAAATCATAACCTTTAAACATAAAAGTAGGCTCTTACAGTACTCAATCACCTTATTATGATCTGGAATGACTTGTTGTTCTGATGTCATTGTGAGCGAGTGAGTCATTGAATCCGTTGATGTCTTGCCCTGACAGGTTTTTAACAAACTGATCAGGCGTTACAAGTACCTGGAGAAGGGATTCGAAGAGGAGATCAAGAAGGTGAGTCCTCAAACACGCCGGGAAGCAGACGTGCAGCTTAAGGTGCCATTAGTCTGATGCCACGCACACTAAAAGAACAACTTGGCATTTTGTTTTAGTGTGAAGCTGCCGTTCTTCTTGTTGATCCATTTCCACAGATGGTGTCAAATTTAGTCTTAGAAGATTTTTTTTATTGGCCAAGATTGACTTAACAGCTGTTGCGCTGCTGGAGGACATTTTTTTCACTTAATTGAGCCTTGTTAAAGCGTGAGAAGCAGATGATAGAACAGATTGTTCCCCAGTTGTCGGCCAGTAAAGTACTGGAATTGTCCCGCGGTCACAACAAAAATGTCCCGACTGGTTTAAATCACAGCTGTGGGTTTTTTCTTTTCTCCTTTCCTTCTTTTTTTGATCTTCCTGTTCCTCTGTAGCTGCTGCTGTTCCTCAAGGGGTTCACGGAGTCTGAGCGCAACAAACTGGCCATGCTGACGGGCATCCTGCTGGCCAACGGCAACATATCGGCCTCCATCCTCAACAGCCTCTTCAATGAGAACCTGGTCAAGGAAGGTAAGGAGGAGCTCCAGAGACCTGCAGCTTTTTGTTGCGGGATCTTTCTATTTTAGCCTGACCGTGTGTCCTTGTCTCGCCACCAGGAGTGTCTGCAGCCTTCGCTGTCAAGCTGTTCAAGTCGTGGATCAACGAGAAGGACATCAACTCCGTTGCGGCCTGCCTGCGCAAAGTGGGCATGGACAATCGGCTGATGGTGAGAGGAGCTCTGACGGCGGCTGTTTGAGAAACCTCTTCCGCCTTCTCCATTTCTGAACGCCACCTTCTGAATCGTCTCCTCAGGAGCTTTTCCCTGCCAACAAACGGAGCTGCGAGCATTTTTCTAAGTACTTCACCGACGCTGGGCTGAAGGAGCTATCAGACTTCGCCCGCAACCAGCAATCCATCGGCGCCCGCAAGGAGCTGCAGAAGGAGCTCCAGGAGCAGATGTCCCGCGGCGACCCTCAGAAGGAGGTGAGGTGGCTCCAAGCTTGTGGTGATGGAGCGTTGAATGAATGTTCTCTTGTCTGATGATGCAAGTGCCTCCGCCTCCTCCTCTGTTCAGATCATCCTCTTCACCAAAGAGGAGATGAAGAAGGCCGGCCTCACCGAGCAGACCATGATCGGCATCATCTGGGCCAGCCTCATGAGCTCCGTGGAGTGGAACAAGAAGGAGGAGCTGGTGTCCGAACAAGCCATCAAACACTTGAAGGTACTGCGGGTCGGCGCCAGTGCCGCCCTGAGCCAGCGACCTGAAAGCAGGTGGGCCGGTAGAACCTGACGCGATGGTCTTCGTTCTCCCTCCTGCAGCTATACAGCCTTCTGCTGAAAGCCTTCACCTCCCAGGGTCAGTCGGAGCTCAGCCTGCTGCTGAAGGTCCAGGAGTACTGTTATGACAACATCAACTTCATGAAGGCCTTCCCCAAGATCGTGGTGCTGCTCTACAAAGGTGAGTCACCTGACCTCAGCTTTTCAGAGGCCCCGTATGTTTTCAACTACTATGCTTTTAGTTGGGCTTTGTGATGTCACAAAGGGTGCAGATTCCTCACCCAGCCAGGTTTGGATCCCCCTAACTCAACTTGGCAGAGCTCCAGCAGTGCAGTGGTTTCCTCCGAATCCAGCGGATGTTTTCCCTTTTCTATGCTGCAGGCTGAAAACAGAACGTTAAAGTTAGCTGAACGTACCTTTCATTGACGCCCCTTCCTGCTCCTCCCTCCCCTCCCTTCACAGCTGACGTCCTGAGCGAGGAGGCCATACTGAAGTGGTACTCTGGCGGCCACCTCAACAAAGGGAGGAGCATCTTCCTCGAGCAGATGAAGAAATTTGTTGAGTGGCTGAAGAACGCAGAGGAAGGTAAGAACCGACGACAACGGCTCGGCAGCTGCTCGCACGCGTCGCGGGCCGCTTCTCATCGAGTCTCAGAATAGTTAACCCCCCCCCCCCCCCCCGTCCCCTCCCAGAGTCGCTAGGTTTACGCCGGGAGTCACACAAAGGCCCTGTTTGCACTTGGTCATTTCATGCGTTTTTTCGTATTCCGATCGGCAAAAAACTCGAAGTAACCAAGTGCAAACACTCCAAATCCGTTTTGTCATCCGAATACCCAAGAGGGGAGGTGGTTTGGACGCTTCGCATAAAATCGCATTTGTCACGGACGTGTGAACAGAATGCGAGCTCAGTCCACTTTAACAACCGCCTACTCCACTCACCTCTCCCGTGTAAGTACTTGGTCGGCGCCCCACCTCCCTGTGTCGTCATTGTAAAGTTACAAACAAGAAGCCAAAACAAATCATTTTTGTTAGACTCGTTTATTAGCATGCTAATAAATTTCACTCCGCATTAGCGTATTTTGTCAGCGGAGCAGCGGTCGCAGTTTCCCACATATGAGATTAAATGTGCGACGTTGCATCCGAAAATTTGCCAGCCACTGTTGATCCGAAAATAAAGTTGTCACCACTCTGTCCCAACAGTCGTTACTCCTCGTTCCGATCCATACGAGCTGCAGTAGAATTAAAACCAGTGACTTGATATAGTCCGCAAACAGGAAGTTGATTCTTAGTCGTTTTCAGGTGAAACTAGCTGTAGTTTTGCGCTTTGCTGCCCCCAGTGGTTAAAAATGCACTAATGCGATCACAAGTGGCACGCTCGAGACGCATGTTAATGCCATGTGCAAACAGATGCTTCAAGATGCGTACTTGTGATACGATCCCCCAAAACAGTTACAAGTGACCAAGTGCAAAGAGAGAGATGGTTTATTTCACATCTAAAATCAGGTTAGAAGCAAACAAACTGAAAAAAAGACAGTGAAGAAGTAGTGAAAAGGTCTGGGCTCTTCACGCTGACAGAGACGCCCTTACAAAGCCAGTGGGTGCCGACTGGTCCTGTCACACTGGGACCAGTTGGAGCTTCTCAGGAGACATTGGGTAATTTTTTTTCCTGGAAACGGTTGCACCTGGTGTGTTTACGTTTTTCTTATTTAACATTTAAATAAAGAAATGTTTTTTATGACAATTTTTAATACCTGGAGTTGAAGAATTTAACCTGTAATTTCCACTGTTTTTCTCTCTGCAGAGTCTGAGTCGGAGGAAGAGGAAACCGACTAAAAACCTCCACCACCAGTTGACCTTTTTGGACCCCTCCTTTTTTCTTTTTTTTTCAGTAGAAGCAGGAGCAGTAACCCCCCCCCCCCCCCCCCCACCCCCACCCCTTTCTTTTTCTTCTTTGTCTGCTACTCTGTTACTGTTCCACTCCAGCAAATCTAAGTGTTATTTTGGCTAAAGAGAAAAGGGCTCTGTCCTGATCGCAGCTGCTTTCAGTATGATGGCGTCCATCCATCCAAGAGCCTATTTTTATTTCTCCTTATTATTTTTATATATATTTAATTTTTTGGGGGGTGTCGTCCTGTAATCTGGATAGGAAAAAACATTCCACGTGGTCTCGACGACCCGGTGCAGTTTTTCTTTTTTAATTTTCTTTTTTTTTTTTTTTTTTTTTAATTGAATCACGTGACTGTGACGTCAGCGGATCAAAATGCCCCCCCTCCCCTTTATACACACACACACCCTTCCGCTTTTGATTTGCCCCCACCACCACCCGCTCACGTCGGGCTCCTGTCGGCTCTAAACTTGGCCTTTTCTCTCGGGCAAACCTGTTGTTTGTGGGGGGAGGGGCATCGACGTCGCTGTGGTTGGTCTGCCACAGGGACCCTCCCTCGGCCCCTCCCTCCCTGTAAGATGCCTCGCCGGCTAATTGATTATTATTGGTTTCTACTTTCTTTAATCTGATACAATTCAATTGACTTTTTTATGAAATAAAGATTATTGAAATGAAAGATGGCTTGACTGATTCATCTCCCATCAATTTACAGAGTTATTTACTAAACTGAATGTTGAAATTTTAAGAAAATGACATCACATGTAATAATGAAAATATACTTTGTGTTTGTTTTGGTGCGGTATATTTTTATACATATAAATAATGGTTCATATGCAGATTCACCAACATTCCCAAACGCCAGGTTGCATTTCTCTCCTTTATTGTACAAAAATACATTAATTCTCTCGAAGCAGCTTCTCTGTAGTTGTGATGTGCAAAAAGGACACTGTAGTCGTGAAAACATTCAAGTAGGTTTTTTTCCTTACAGTTGAGGTTCAGAGGTTGGCCTTGACGTCCACACCTAGGTTTGAGGTAGCATCCAACTTTCGTACACTTGCAAAAAATATTCTCATTAGTCCTGTTTCAGTTGCAGGCCAGGGCCTTGTTTGTTTTTAAAGTGTTAACAGGTTGTGCAATGATACAAAAGTAAACATTACACCACATTGCACATATTATTTTTATGTTTCCCCTGACCAGGCAGAAGACTGCAGGACAAACTGCAGTTCACATTTGGGACCAAACATTTTTTTTCTGAAACTCAGCCGGTCTTTGCTGTCTGCAGCAGTTTATCCCAGTCCAACAGTTTAAACTGCCGCACGGTAGCGCCATCTATCGGGCACATCTTCATTCTTGTGCCAGCTCTTTGTGCAGTCTTCAGTTTTCCCCGCTTCAATGAACAAACATTGTCCCACAGTCCCACAGAGGTTAACAACACCCCCGCTGCTGACCGTGACCTCGCAGACTCTGGCTGCAAATTACATCATTGGTGTAATTCTTTGCTCTTCTTCAAATGAGGAACTGTTGTGATCAAACTGACCACGATGCAGTGCAAAACTTCCTGTTCCTATCTTGACTGGTTGTAGCTTCGCCTCTTCCTCCTCAGGGCGCACTGATTGGTCTGGCCAACCATCACCTCCACATTGAAAGTAATTTCTCCCGCCAGTCTTTGAAGGCATCGTCCTCTCTTCTCAACTGACAGCCTCTCCTCAGTTTGCGTCATGTGACTGGCTTTCACGAAGTCTCTTCTTCTTCTTTCTGTTTAGGGGATTGGACAGGCAAGTGTGTCTGTGTGTGTGTGTGAGGCCAGAAATAACCTCCCGCCCCGCCATCAGGTGCAGTGTTACACACGGGCTCAGGTTACAGCTCAACCAAAACACAGAGGTCCAGCAGCAGAACACCAGAGAACGTCAAGTCCATCAATTAGCCGATTAATCCAGCCGATAAATAGAAAGAGTCGTATGTACATAGTCTGTTTTTTCTGCCACGTGTCGGCATGTAAACAACGTGGTGGGAGGGGGGGGCAACCAAGTTGTCACACGGTGGCCGAGTGTTTCCCGCCATCTCTGAGCTGTGGAGGGAAGAGAGAAAACCCATCAGCACTTTTTTTTCCCACTAATGTTTCATCTTTGTATGTCATTTGTATTTAGACAACAGCTTAAAAATACATACGTTTTAAAGCTAACTTATCCTGATGTCTGGATGTTGAAATATGATTTAAAGTGTCCCTTGTGACAGCATACTTTTTTAGTTTTTTAATTTCCGCTGGCTCTGAGCGCCGTCTAGTGACATAATCTGGCTGACCTCTTGCCAGCTGCTCGTCTCTATTTGTGTTCACACTCTGCAGTGGTAAACACAACACAGGACTCAAGCAATCATCAAAGAAAGTATTCGATTGAATCAATGTATACAAATTATTTATGCTTAAAGTACAAGAATATAGTAAAATTCTATATGCAAAATAGTTAAGCTAAACTAAGCTAAAATATTAAAAATAAATTACGTTGACCAGTTAAAATTCGAACGCATTTAATTTTAAATATTAGCTAAGAATAGTTAATTTTATCTCGTGCAACGACCTGATGAAATAAAATTAAGTTAATTCAACATATCGGGTTTTTTTTTTTTTTTTTTTTTTCAGTGTACCCGGACAGACCGGAAATAACTGTCCTTCAGTTTGGCTCCACTTTATTCTAGTAACATAACTTCCAAGAAACGCTTAGAGCGTCATCCCTTGAACGTGCTTTCCGCAGGGGCGTTGCGGGTGGGGGACGGACGGGACGGGGCGGGGCGGGGCGGGGCTTCACACCTGTCGCGCTCACCTGCTTCCTCTGGTTGCTGAGGCAGAAGGTGCAGATTGGCCGCAGTGGGGCCGTGCCCACCTGCGGGCCCGCGCCGTGCACGACTCCCTGGTAGCGCAGGCACGGCTGGCCGTGGCCGTCGCAGTCGCCACTGCCGCCGGATGCATCGCCCAGCAGCAGCACGTTGGCCAGGTGCGCGATGTAGCTGGAGGCCAGGCGCAGCGTCTCGATCTTGGACAGCTTCCGGTCTGCCGGCTCTGTGGGGATGAGCGTGCGCAGCGCCGTGAACGCCGTGTTCACGCTGTGCGTGCGGTCCCGCTCGCGCGCGTTGGCCGCCTGCCGCTGCTGGCTCGCGCCGGCCAGACGCGCATCCCTGCCGCGTCGCCGCCTTCTCCTGCGCCGGTGCTCCGCCGCCGTCGCCGTCCGGCGCGCCTCCTCTGATCCCGCCCCCCCGTCATCCGGTTCCGGCCGCGGGCTGCAGCCTCCCGTGGAGTTGCCGTCCGAGCTGTCGCTGTCCAGGCCGTCCGGGTCCGGGTCGGAGCCGGGCTCCCTGCCTGAGGACCTCATGACTGCTCTGCTCTGCTCCTCTCTGCAGCTGCTTGCGGGGCTCTCGGTGCGGGCGGGCGGCTGCACATCACTTTATCCTGGGGGGGAGGTGAAAATAGCACCGGGGGGCTGAGCAGCTGCCGCCGATCCGGTGACCGAAGGGGGGCTGACGGCTGATTTCTGGGTCGCCGGAGCTCAGAGAAGAAGGGTGGGTGGGAAGGAGGGAGGGAGAAAAGGGGAGGGAGGGCACCTGTTGCGGGCCGCAAGATGCGGGTTTAAATTAGCATCAGACTGATATGGGTCAAGGCCGAGAGCACGGAGCAGAAAACCGGGTTTTTGAGGGTAAAATAATGGCTGCAAGATTTCAGTTTATTTTATTTTAAACGTATTACTCTTTTAGCATAATATGATAAATAAATAAAACAAAATAGATGCTTATAATGAAAAATCTCAAACTACATTACAAACGTCATTATTTATTACATTTTAAATTTCTCTCTCTTATTTTAAACTTATTTTGGGCAGAAATCTTTCAAAATATCTTAAAATTTAGTCAATGTTTGGTTTTTGTGATACTAGTATGTTAATAATATTAACAAAAATAAACACAGCAATAATTTTGACTTTAAAAAAAAAAAAAAAAAAGAAGAAATCATGACATTAAATCATTTAAAAAAAACGTAATCTAAAAATCATGTTTTACACTTCTGTGCGAGAGGTTCCTGGTTCACTTAAAAAAAAAAAAAAAGGTTGCCGTTAGTGTTGACCAACAACCAAAGCATCTCTGCTGCTGGCAATAGTGGAGACAACACTTTCAACACACGAAGGTGAAGACACCTCCAATCTCACCGGTTTGGTTTCACATCCGTTTTGTGTCAATGTCACCTGAACATCTGGAGAACAGTGCCACTTCCTGCTGTGGTGCTGGCACTTTTTATTTGTCTGTGGGCAGGAGAAAAAGTGGCTCTCTTTGCAGAACTTGCAAAAGAGTTTTTCCTGCACACACGCTCAACCTGCAGCTCTGTAATATTTGGGTATGCGTGCGTGCATGTATGCGCGTGCGTGCATGCGCGTGTGTTTCTCTCCCACCTGTTGGCACTGGAGGCTCGGGGCTGTGTGGGCTGCTCATGCGCCTGCTTGACTTTGCTGCCTCTGCTGGAGCCTCCAGTGAGTGAGCAGTCCAGGTGGACCCCGCTGGGCCCTTCTCACTGTGACTGTGCCCACAAGGATGGACACACAGGAGACCCCCTCTCCCCTCCCTCCCCTCCCTAGCTCGTCCACCTTCAGTGCCATCTTTGGGGGTGGATATAAATATCTAAACGGACAAGAGTGTGTGTGTATGTGTGTGTGTGTGTGTGTGTGTGTGTGTGTGTGTGCGTGTGTGTGTGCGCGCCCATGAAAGTTCAGGGTGAACATAAAGTCTGGTTAACGTTTTCATTCAATTTACATCAGGGCCCTTTTGATCCACCAGATTGATCCCAGTGTTACGTGACATACATGGCTGCAATATTTATTTTGGCCACCAGAGGGCAGTAAACGCCCAGTGATTTTATATCCATTATGAAATACTTGGTGTGTTTCCAGCCATGGTACATGATACACAGTTTGAGCAGAATGTGCAAAAATAATAATATGCATAAATAAAAAAAATGTCTCCGTATTTTCTTAAAAAACAAAACAAAACAAAACAAAAAAAACTAACAAAAATCAGGGATCACCTGGATGCCAGGGATTAGTCGGATGCCAGCGGGTACCAGCAGAGGGTCTGCGGCTCTTTGCTTCACCCTAATCACTCGTAAATGGTCGCAGAGGCCTTGCAGCCAGCAGAGAGGGGCCCTCATTAGTGGCGAGCTAATGTGGCCTCGTTAATCTTTTAATCCTCATTTCCTTGCGGGCCCCTGTGGCCCCGACCCCGCTGGCCACGAACCAGTGCAGAGTCAAGCGCTCCCGCCGACTGAACCTGCTCCCATACTCCCGATACCTCCCTGCACCCCACCCATCAGCGATGTTGCACGGCCTCTGCCTCTGCTGGCCACAAGAGGGCCCTAAGATCTAGAGTGGTCTGTTTTTAAAAAAGAACATTAGCCAGGTACAGCAACTCCTGCAAGAAACCCAGTCAGAAGCTCAAGCAGGTTCATAAGGAAAAGAAAGAAGGGAATTAGCATGAATACACCTTTAATTTGAGCAAAGTAATAATAATAATAATTATGATGATGATGATGATGATGATGATGATGATAACAAACCACCCAGCAAAGAAATCTGCCATTCCATTAAACAATCTTTATTTGTTTTCTTATAAAACCACAAATTCTCACGCTGTAATGTGAAAAAATAGTTGATTATACAACCATTACGATATATACAGCCAAAAATACACAACAGTACAAAAAAAGACTAAAAAATAAATAATTCCATCGCACAGAGAGTTTAGTTTGACGGCGTTTACAGTGTCCAGCTTAGAGTTTATCCGTCTTTATCCGTTTTCATATAACTCTTGTTATTGTTTGTTATTGTTAGCCTCAGTTAGCACTCAGAGGCGGACCGACCGTACACACAGGAAGTGTGTACATTTCACTCTCAAGGCCACTTTGGAAGCCGCAGCTCTTCTTCAAGAAGATCCAGTGTTCACACAGTGAGCGTCGTCATGTGGCCTGCAGGCATTTTGTGCTGGATGCAGTGTGCTAACGTTTTCGGTTTATATCGGTGCAAATTGAACGCCCTCTAGTGTCTCGGAGCAGGGTTTGGTCTTTCAGGTGATTGGTAGCTGAAAGAAAGAAGAAAATTCTTGATATTACTGAAAAGTATTTAAAAAAAAAAAAAAGAATACAGTGTGGGCTACAAACGTTTGCAGTTTTTGCAGTCATTTTCTCACCCTCCTTGAGCAAAATGACCCGGAGAATCCACTGCGGCAGGCGCACACATTGGGTCGAACACAGCGGCTGCCGTAGAGACACTTCTGCTCACACTGGGCTGAGAGACAACAAAAAGCACAGAGCAACAAACATGAGCGTGGGAGTCGGGGCTGTGATGGTTTGTTTCGGAGTTTTTTGGCTTTTGGGTTTTGGTCTTTGGCTGGGATACTTACGGATCTGGCACAACATTCCCTGCCACCCGGCGGCGCAGTGGCATGTGTTGGCACCGACACACTCACCTCCGTTTAGGCACTTATGCAGACAGCTGGCTGTAGAGGGCGACAAAACACACCGAGATTGTTCATATTGTACTTATTTTAAATCACTGCTAGCTTGAAACAAGCTAAGTTGTCCACCGCTATTGCCGAAATGTGATAACCTAAGAGACAGACGTACGTTTGTCACACGTCTTGCCTCGCCAGCCGGATGGACAGTCGCAAACGTCTGGACTGACACACCTGCCGCCGTTCATGCACATGGGCTCGCACACACCTGCCGAGACAGAAATTCAAGGATCCTCTACAATTCCCCCCATATGACTTCAGGGTAATATGTGGGTGGAGGCAGACGCGGGGGCAAAGTGGATGATGAAAAAAAGAAACACCAACTTTTCTCGCATCTCCTCCCGGTGTACCCCTGCACGCAGGAGCACACGTTGTTCCTCATGCACTGGCCACCGTTCTTGCAGGGGGGACTGCACACTGCTGGAGTGGGAGAGAGAAATGCATTGTTAGGTGACTTTTGCCCCCCCAATAAAAAAAAAAAAAATAAAGGCTTGGATTGCCGCTCCGGACTTGTTACCATTGTGGCACTGCGCGCCATAGAAGCCGTGGGGGCACTCGCAGACGTTGGGTCGCACGCAGGAGCCTCCGTTCAGACAGACCGGCAAGCAAAGAGCTTGGAGACGCAGAGGTCGGAGAGGTCAGAGAGTTTGTAGAGTGAGGCTGTCAGTGTACCGACAGGCTCACTTACCGGTCTTGCACGACGGTCCAGTCCAGCCAGGTGGACACAAGCATTTGTCCGGAGACACGCACTGGCCCCCGTTGTGACAGTGACGGCTGCACACCACTGTCAAAGATCAGAGAATCAGAGAATCATTATTATTGAGGGACAGGTGGATTACCAAAGATGTGCAAAGAGACGGAAAAGCAAACGCACTGGTCTCACACCAAGGTCCGACAAACCCGTAAGGACAGGAGCAAGTCTGGGGTCCGACGCACGAGCCTCCGTTTTCGCAAGGATGCAAGCACAGAGCTGCCATCAGAAACAGCATTAATGAATAAGTTGTGTCATTAATGTTGCGGGATATCTCTCTATTGGACACGTTGGTGTGTTTTACCTTCCTGACAGGTTTCACCGTGAAAACCTCGGAGACACTGGCAAATGCCCGGAGCGACGCACAGGCCTCCGTTCATACAAGCGGGCTCGCAGATGGCTAAAGACAACGCAACTGCACTGTAATGACATAAAACAACATGCAAAGAGACACCTGAGAGACAGGCTGCTGGCCTGGACTCACCCGTCTGACAGTTGGCGCCGGCGTATCCTGGTTTGCAACGACAGGTGTTTGGTGCCGCACACTCCATGTTCCTGCCGCAGGTGTGACGGCACACAGCTGGGAAAACAGGCGACAAACTGCTTAATATTTCACCCTAGAGCAGGGGTGGGCAAACTTTTTGACTGGTGGGCCACAATGGGTTGTAAAATTTGACAGAGGGGATGGATGGAGTGTTTAGGTGGCCCACCTCAGGGGACAAAAAGAAATGTCATGGGATATGTACAAAAAGTGTGCTTCAATGTCAATTGAAAAGAACAAAAGCAAAGTTATAACAAAATCATTGTCTTCACAGTATTTAGCTCTTTATTGAAATGAATCTTAAAACACTGAAAAAATCGATGAAATAAAAGAAAAATGTATTCAAGTTTGGGAGGCTGGATTAAAAAGCTTAACGGGCTGCATATGGTCCCCAGGCCATAGCTTGCCCTTGCCCGCCCCAGAGGGTAACTGTGTACACTAGCTAGCTATAGGGCAAATACATGTGATTTTGGCTACGTGAGTGTGGGCAGGAAGTACCTCTGCAGGCGAGCCCGTCCCCTGTGTAGCCCGCAGGACATCTCCCACAGCGGAAACCTCCGTCCACCGCCGGCTCACACTGGACGCCGGGGAAACACGGGTGGTCGGCGCAGGTGACGGCGTGCCTGCTGGCCGTCATGCCGCTGTGGACGCTCTTGCCAGGAGTCGTGAAGCCCGACGCAGCCACCTCGTGCAGCACCGCCAAGGCTTCTGGCGCCGGCTCGGCCTCGTCTCCGTCCGCCGAGAACTCTGACTCGGAGAGCGAGTAGGACAGAGCGCTGAGGGCGGCGGTGAGAGGACGGACTGGTTTTGGCGGCGTCCAGGCTCGGTACTGGCTGGACGTGAGATGGTTGAGCTGCGGCAGGGTGGTGTATTGTGGAGTTGAGGGTGAAGGTACTGCACCAACCAGAGTACCTTCAGACTTTTCGGGAGGGTGGTCAAAGTATCAAGGAACTGTTGTACATTCAACTTCCTCTCAGACATTTGCTACCGGGTACTCACCATGGAGGATGTTCCTTGTGGAAGCATGATAATGCTTGAGAAACTCTTGCTGGATCTGATGAAAGTGGTGGTTCCCTGCTGGGTTGGGACAGAACTTTTCTGCACGGTGAACCCATTTGAAGTGGTGAATGCTCTGGGGCCGCCTCTGGGTGCAGGGAGTGCCTCCCTCCTCCCTGTCCCACCTCCCCTCCCCGGGGCGGGAGCCTGGCGCCCAATGTTGTCTCGGTTTGCTCTGCTGATGGATGAGGTTGGGTGTTTGGACCTGGCGGGGAGTACGGGCAGATGGAGCAGGGGGATTTTACTGCCGCTTGCGTGCAGGAATCGGCCAGATTTTACTATTGCCTGCTGCTGCTGCTGCTGCTGCTGAGGGAGGTGGTTGGATGCTGAGGGGAGACGGGGGAGGAGCTGTGAGGTCCTTGAGCTTCTGATTGACTTGAAAGCTGGTGCCTGTTTCTGGCTTACCAATGTCTTACCTTCCTTGGCATTCTTCACGCAGACACGGCCGTTGCCGTAAAGGCCAGGCGGGCAGCGGCCACAAACGTAGCCAACGTGCGGCGGCCTGCGGTTGATGCACTGGACACCAGGAAAGCAGGGCCGGCTGGCGCATGTCACTGACACGCTGGCAGCCAATGACCTATCGGACCCTAATGTACACAAATTGCATTGATCAAATGTCGATGAGATTGTGGCCTTCTTGATCTATATACTGACTTAGTTAAAGGCTTACCCAAACTGGGTACATCCCTTCCTGATGCCTGGCTGACCGTCTTGGATATTGTGTTGCTGATGTTTGGCTCAGGCTGGACTTGGCCCGGTGTGACTTCTGAGACGTTCTTCAAAGAGGCTGGGTTTGTCTGGGATGGGCCGGACCTGATCCCTTGGGTTTTCTTCACAGGGTCCGTTTGGGAAACGGCTGGCGGTGAAGCCGGAATGTTCTTGTTAGTATCTTCCTTCCAAGGCAGCTGGTTCTGACTCTGTCCTGGAATCTGGCTCCCTGGAGTGGCCTTTGACAGGTTTGGATCAACCTCCTGTGCCGTCTTGGACACCCCTGCACCTGTCTGAAGGGTGTTGCTGCTCCAGGTCCTCCGGTGAGCGCTTGTCTTCGGATTGGATGGCTGCCGCGGAACATCTGCTACCTTGTAGATGGTTGTATGAGGAGCAGATGTGGCAGGGATGATGACTGCTGTGAGAGGAGGTAAAAAAAAACACACACACATTCATCCCACTTTTCTTCCTATTGCAGGCCGGCAACAAGGACTGTGAAGGACTGACAGGATTGGTTCAAGAGGTTGCTGGTAATGAGGCGGCAGCCCAGCAAGATCCGAGACGTTGGGAAAACATTTGTGTAAAAATGTCGCCAAGGCTTGATGACCACTCAGGGCTTCACAACACATTTACAGGCCTCCAGCGTAGCGGGAGAGCCTTGGTGACTGATGATGAGACGGCTACCGGACGTGGCTCTGTCCCACAGTGCTCCACTTTAATTAGAACCCTGGAACACTTTGATGAGGTAGGTTTTTAAACGTTGCTCTTGTTGAGTCTTCACTGTGCCCGTGTGATTCATTGGTCTTGTGTCTGCACCTGGCGAAAGTACCCCTTTAATGCCTGGATTTGTTGAACCTTGTTCCATTTATCTTCCTGTTTGCGTCGCTGGTCTCAGACTAAGAGCCTCCTGGGATGAAGGACTCCACCCGGTGCCTTGCTCAGAGGTAATTAGTGAGTTTATTTTGTGCGATGCACATAAAACCCTTCCCTTCAGGATAGTGATAGATATAAAAGACAACAAATGATAAAAGTTGGGTTCCTGCTTACCGGCGCATGTCGTTCCGTTTCCCAGCATGCCTTTGGGACACGGACCGCAGCTGTAAGAACCAAAGCTGTTGATGCACTGGACCCCCTGGAAACAGGGCTTCCTCTCACACTCGTTGATATCTTCCAGGCATGTCAAGCCTATGGGTGTGCATGCACACACACGCACACACACACACACACACACACATACACACACACACACACACACACAGTCATCAGTTCCTCTTTAAGGGACCACAAAGGAGCCGTCCAGGAGACACTTCCTCACCTCGAAGGCCCGGCGGACACTCGCAGGTGTAGCCGTCGGCCGTGTTGACGCACCTGCCGCTGACGCAGGGCGCCGACAGACACTCATCCACATCCTGGTCGCACAGTGCCCCCTGTCTGCCTTTGGGGCAGACGCAGAGGTACTTGCCGCCGCCGGCAGGAAAGTGGACATCGGTCACGCACTGGCCGCCGTTCTGGCATCTGCACGGCTGCACGGCGATCTGGCGAGTACACGCACACACGCGTACACGCACAGACACACAGACACACACTTAACCCAGATTTTGTTTAGTTTTCGCTTTAAAACAGTCTTTCCATCCTCACTGTACCTCCACCGTGATGGTGCTCTGGGCGTTGCACTCGTCCGACAGTGTGAAGCGGAAGGAGCGGCGCCTCGAGCGACCTCCATCCTCCTCGTCCTCGTCCGCCTCAGCCTCCTGGAGCGACGGCGCCCTCCAGATGAGGAGGCCGGCGGGGGAGAGGACGGCCCCCAGCGGAGCCTCCTCCAGCTGGAAGAGCAGCGCCGAGCCCTCGGGGTCCGAGGCAGCAAACTGGAAGACAAAGTTCTCGCCCTCGAAGGTCTGCAGTTCACTGCGAGGCGGGTGGAAGGACGGTGGCTTGTTGACTGAAGACAGAGGGAGGGAAACACTTTTAGCGGAGAGAATCTTTTTCTTCTAAAGATGAATGCTTAGCCGAGAGATATTCAGACTTTAGCCACGGATGCTGAAGGAGAGCAGATCGCTGCAGGAAACACCTGCTCGGAGGTAGACTGAACATCATGACTGGAGATTCCACAACACAACACAACGCCAGCCGCCAGTGTGAACATTGTGTAGTTGTGGTAATCAGCCATGTGACCCCCCGCCCCCGTCTCTCTCTCTCTCCCGGCCCACAGTGGTTAAATGACAGGTCAGGGCATGCCGGGAAACTTAAAGGCGTACGCCGCTTTGATCTGCCAACAGTGACAAACAGGAGCACAGCTGGATGCCACCGCAGCAGACTGCCGCTCTCAGGTAGGGAGAATTTTTTTCAGCTGCAGCCACGTTGCACCATTTGAAAAACAACAACAACAACAAAAAAACAGATTGTCTGAGTTAGTTTCTACCTTGGTTGACAGACCAGGTGAATCTGGACGTGTCCGGGTCGCACAGCAGGCAGGGGCTGCCGGGGTTGGCGTCCCCCACCGTGAAGCACATGCCTTCGATGTTGCACGTCCTCTCCTGGGCGCCGCAGGGAGACAGGAAACAACAACAACAACGACAAAAGGTCATATGCTGGACTTAAACAGAAATTATAGTTAGTACTTTATTGGCAAATATGTTTCATCGAGCCGTCAAGAACTGAGGACAATTTGATTTTACATTTACAAAACCTGTGTGGTCAGCATTTATTTTTCCACATCTCAATCTTTTTATGTACGATGATCGATGATCGATGATCGATGATCGAAACTAACTTGCTGCTTAACCAGCAGCAGTTTAGCTGAGTTTTCAAAATCCCACAATCCCCCACAGGGCACAGAGGAAACACATTCTGGTCACGGTGAGGAGAGTTACCTTTAACTTACAGAGCCCAGAGCGAGACGCCTCACACACCTGGCACACACCATCGTAGATGGTCAGCACCTTGGGCTGGCTGTACTGCGAGCCATCGTTGGTGACCTGCAGGAAGCGGGAAACGGCCACACGGAGTTAAAAAAAAACACCCACACAAAAAGAACAGATTGGTGAGGTCGGAGAGGTCACCTTGATCTCCCAGCGTGCGTAGGGTTTGTCGTCCATCATGAAGTCCTCAGTGCTGACCGCTGTGTTGCTCAGCGACGGGACAGCGCAGTCTAGCGCCTTGGAGCTGAGGAAGGTGGCCCTGGTCCGCTGCTTCTCGCCGGGGCTCCACGCTCCGTTCACATACTCCACAGAAACAAACAACAAAAAGCATAAGAAACAGGAAGTCCCTCAAGTCCCCCTCGTTCTCTCTCGTGGGGTTCGTCTCAACCTTCAGCCTGGTGGCGTGGCAGCTGAGGTCGGCCGAGCTGATGAAGCCCAGGCCAAAGACTCGGACCGTGCGGCAGTTGAAGGCTCGGATGTCGCACAGGCCACCATTCTCCAAGTCTGTCAGCTCCACTGGTTGGCCTGTAGGGGGAGCAGAACGGGGACTTTTAGACTTGAAGGAAGGACTTCAATTGGAAAATCTTTATTTGGATTAGTCCCTTGAGATGCATCATCTTGTTTTCAAGGAGGTCTATGAATGAAGGCTACAAGGATGAGGTAGACCACTGAACATGGACAAATGGACCTCTGGAGGTTCAAAGCAACACTCCTGACACTCACTGATGGCCAGGCTGCAGTCGTAGAAGCTGTAGCCGGGGAAACATTGGCAGCCCCAGTCCATGCACTCCCCGTTCCCATTGCAGAAGTCTGGGCATCGCAGCGCAGTCACAACCTCTGTTGCGGCCCCCGCCGAACCCAACACCTCCAGGGCGCCGTGGGTCCGGTTCTCCAGCAGCCTCCTCTCGCACTCGTTCTCCAGGTAGGGCAGCAAGGCCTCATCCCAGCCCAGGTCGTCTTTCAGCTGCAGGTCCAACATGCACAGGTCCACCGCCTCGTCCAGCCGCCGGCCCAGCAGCCGCCGGCACGCCATGCCCACGGTGGAGTTGGCCAGAGCCTGCTGGCACACCTCCAAGGCTTTGGCCGAGCTCAGGCCGCTGGGTGTGGGCCAGCGGGACTGCACCTCCGGCCGGGCCTCTGCCAGGTGGTCCTCGGGGAAGAAGTAGGCTAAGTTCTTCAGGTCAACCTGAGTGTGGGTGGCGAAAACAGGCTGGAACTCAAAGGAGACGTCCCTCTTTGGCCGTTGGATGGACAGCAGGAAGTCCTCCCTCAGCTCGCCGTCTGGCTCTGGACCGCCGTCTTTGATACTCCTCAGGTGCCTCCTCTCCAGCGGGTGGCTTTGAAAAGCTGACGCGTCCAGGATGCTCTCGTCCGGTTCGGGACTCTTGATGTACTCCACCGTGGTGTCCATGGAAGGGAACACGGAGGTGTGGTCCACGTTGTCGAAGGCCACGCAGTCGGAGTGGGCGGAGGAACTGTAGATGTTCCTCATCCCTTGGCCGGCGTGCGGAGAGGTAGCGTACCCCGCCTGGCAGCGACAGAAAGGCCTCCGCACCTCCAGCGGCAGAGCTGAAGGGGTTTTGTCGAATAAACTCTCACCTGGCACTACCCTACATCAGACACACAAAAGCATAATATTTCAAAAACAGGTTCTCATTTCTCCATCTCTGCTGCTTTCTTGGGGAGCTAACCTCCAGTGTTCTATAAAGCGTTGCAAGTCAGCTGGTCCAAAGGTGGCGCCGTCTCGATCGTGGAAGTCGTTGTTGCCATTGCGGTCAAAGGTACCGCAGAGACCCTGCGTGTGGGTGTAGTCCACGCTGGGCGCCCGGACTGACAGGCTCATCCCCCAGTCGCCCACGTCGGCCCGGACAAAGGCCCCGGACGGGAAGACCAACTAGGAGACCGGGCAGTCGGTAACAAATCAAATAAAACCTCTCCTGACCGATCTGGTGCCGCGTGAATGTCCGGATACCTACGGTGACCTTCTTCCCTTGGTGCGACTCCAGGACCCGGACTCGGGTGCCTTCCCGCTCCCCTAGCGTCTTCAGGGTGAGCCGTGGCCGGCTCTCCTGCGGCTGCCCGTCGCACATGTCGAAGATGGCCACCTCGTTGCCCTCTCGGGCCGCCACGCCACAGCCACAGGCCACAGCGTAATGGCGGCTGCCGCAGTCCCACTGGCGCCAGTGGACCTCAAAGTCCCGCACCAGGCTCCGGTACAGGACGAACGTGCCGGTCTGCTGGTTTTCGTACCGCCTGAGGAGGGGGGGGGGAGGGGGGGGGTTGGTTAACGCACGTGTCATCACATTTTATTTTTACCTTCCTGTTAGATGTGGGCTGAAACTGTACCTGCCGTCCAGCGTGAGGACGTGCGGGTCGGTCAGCGAGTAGCAGATGGAGGTGGGAACATCCTGCACCGTGACCTGGGGGCAGAGGTCAGGAGAGTCTTAATTAGAGAGGCACTCCGCCCACTGACCTGCTTGACCTTCAGCTTTGAAGTTTATACTAAACACAGATGGGGAGCCCTTTACCGCCTTGCACCTTTTTCCCCTTCCCTCCACACACACACTCAGAGTCTTCAGGTCTGCAGGGCTGAAATTAAGTCTTACATAACATCATAACTCCTGGCCGAGTGGAGCGGCACTCCGCAAACATCAATTCCATCCTTCCAGCGCGGTGAAGCTCTTTATTACCATGTGTCTGCACTACACACCAACAGAGAAACCTGCCATTACTACCCACCCTCCCCCCCCATGCAATACTCTCAAATTAAGACAATACTCCTATAAACACAGTAGACGGCGTACCATGGGGAACGTTTATCCTTCATTAGATCTAATTGGACAGGACTCCTTCACGGAGCGTAAACTGTGTTTTGGAGGCAAAAGAATTTTTAATGTCTATGCAGCTTAATGCTGTGCATGCAGGCAAAGAGGAAAGTGTTTCTACTCCACAAAACTTATATTGTCCACTTGAATGCAACAGACAGAGAGGTCCTCCAAAAAAACCCCAACACAGATCCTGAGAGGTTTAAACGACCGTTCTGAGGAGCTCCAGGAAATTACAACTGCTCACTTGTATTAACATTGCGAGCATCTGCTCAGAGACTTTTGAATTCCCTTTCCTAGTTGTCGACCCTGCACTCACCTTCATGCTCTTGGGCACGTAGTTCCTCCAGAGCCGCGGCGCGCCAGCCAGCGGCACTGCGCTGATCAGACTGGCCCGATTCCCGTCTCGCGAGAAGTCAGTGATGGCGGTCACGTGGAAGGACGCCAGGCCGCAGCCGCCGTCGTCACCGCAGCTGCGAGGCCGCAGCTCCAGATGGCAGGTGGACAGTGCCACGTCTGTCCTGCTACCGTCTACAAGGAACAGGGGTGTGGGGAGTCGGGGGGGTCGATAAGGTGGTGATGAGTCGTCGGGAAGGTTGCGACACTGCCCAGAGGAGCTCCGGTCCTACCTGGGTCACTGACACTCAGGGCCACGTGGACACCACCGCACTGGTGGCCGCTGCGCTCCTGACTGGGGCAGGGGAGGGGCACCGTGCTGTGGAGTGCCACCTGGTACTCAACACCGTCTTCTGCAATGTGGAGCAAGTCTGGAGTGAACTGGAGAGAGAGAGAGAGAGAGAGAGAGAAAGAGAGAGAGAGAGAGAGAGAGAGAGAGAGAGAGAGAGAGAGAGAGAGAGAGAGAGAGATGGCAACTCGGTTGTCAGCTTCAGGGTGTAGTAGCTCTGAGATGCTTCCTGAAAAGGTGGGTGGATGGATGGATGGATGGATGGATGGATGGATGGATGGATGGATGGATGGGTGGATAGGTGGATGGAGGTCTGTTTACCTTCAGCCCGGCATAGAAGCTCTCGCTCTCCTTGGGAGCCGATCTGGCGTGGCTGGAGTTGGTTCTGAAAGTCGACACGCTGCAGGAGAACTGTGGGGAAAGGCACAGAGAACAAGTCCAGAAAGTTTGGCACTCGTCACCTTGTCGGCAACATGATCAGCAAACTAACAGCTGATTTTACAGCAACAAAATGTGAGGGAAAAAAAATTGTTTGACTCTATGATCCAAGATTCAGCAGCCAAACGGTCTGAACCCCTCTGAGGCGGTCTAGGACGCCACCTCCGGTTTAGAATTTTCCACATTAACGCTTCTAATGAACTTCTTCACCCTCGTCAGCTGCTGCATCAACACGGAGCAGCTGCGCTAGAGTGTAAAAAAAAAATCCAGTTTTCTCCCAGAATGAGGGAGCCACAGGGGTTCTGATGCAGATTAACCTTGCTAGATTAAAAATTTTGGGGGGAAGAATTAGTCACATGCTGATCTTAAATTCCAGCAAAAACAATCAATGTTTTGACGTTTCCTTTGATTCTTCTGGGGACAGAAAGATAAAAAGGAAGCTGTTAGCAGTCACGTTTCCTTTGCCCGCTCATGAGAATGACGCGTATTTTAGCTTTCCAGACAGCAGCACATCTGTGACTCTCCTGCAAGCCGCTCGGCTCACGTTTGGCTGACTGGAACCGGCCTTGATAACGTGAGACAGGCCACATGTGCAACACACCAACCGTCTTATGATGTCATCTCTCTGCTGCAGGCCCCAAAGTTTAGAAAAAAAAAAATTGGTAAAGCTATTCTGATGCTCTTCTTGACTATTGGGAGGTGAGCTAACCTCTGCTAGCGGCCAGAGGAGACTGTTCAGGGCATGTTCCATGTATTCAAATAAAAATACATAGCTCACATAGTCTGTGTGACGGTCCAAGTATTAGTTTACTGTGGACACAGTGGCAGGAAACTGCAAAAAGAAATGGTTAATCAATTTCCTATCAGATGGACGGTTTTAGCTCCAAAACTGACAGGGTTTTAGCTGAATCCTCTAGACTGGTCTAAAGGATGTGAGAGCATCTGCCCTCGCCAGACCTAAATCCCCCACAATTCCCTGTGAAAGTCTAAGTGAACACGTCTAAATGTGAAGCATGTGGAGCAAGGCTTTTCCCCAGTCTGCAACTGATTTATCTCCCCGTCCCTCCTTTGGCCCTGGCTGAGCTCAACAGGACTGGACTGGGGTTCAACTCCCTTCCCTCACACCGCAGGTCTAGAGGAGGTCAGTCCGGATCCACCAGGACTTGGAGGGGTCAAACCTACCTCGACCCCGACCCCTTCTCCTCTGGGGTCTTTGTCCCCATGGTATGGCAGGAATTACCGTCTCTCCCAGTCTGAAGTGGATGCCGTCCATCTCGGCCAGGGAGAAGCTCCTGCTGGTGGTCTCCTGCCGGATCTCGGCCTTCATGCTGTGGCTGATGTGCCTGGCCCACACCACCTGGAAGGCCAGCGGCTGGCTCCACGGCGGCGGCACGAAGGCGCACCTCAGGTGGACGCTCTGGCCCACCAGCTCTGGCGTGATGACGGGCCTGGACAGCAGGGGCGGGGCCACAGCTGCTGGAGACACATGGCTGATGATCAGTTCTGCGGGGAGGGCCAGGAACCGTCCTCCTGCTCACCTTCACAGTTTATTATCTGACATTTATAGAGACAGAACAGATGAACCTGTCGATGGAAAATGAGATTCAGTTTTGCTCCGAGGGATTTCAGGGTTCCTTCTTGTGCGTGGGATGAACTTCCCAAAATGGGATCCAAAATTGATTGCTCATTTTAACATAAAGCTGAATGAAACATCTCCACCCTGCAACCATTTGTGTGATTCTCAAGCTCGAGTGTGTAAAATCTGGCCTGATTTACAATTTTTATATTGATAAAAGCTTAATATACTGCCCATAAATGCAAAGGTTTATACTCATAGTACAATAAAAGTAATTTGGTTTTCCTACCCTTAGAACAGTTCTTATATTTATGAGAGGGCCTTGTTCCCAGTTAGCTGCCATCTTACACCATCATATTTCTAAGGAAGCCTGGTGTGGACAATCCAGCTGCTTAACAGCAGGTTGTGTATTTAGCGTGAACGCTTGTCCTCAAATAAACCAATGAAGAAGAAGGTGGATGAGGTGTCCAGGCTTGTGTGCGCAGGGTCCCGTAGTTCACCGGCAAATACTACACACTTAACCTTTAAGCAGGAAAGTGGTCTTCACCTCTGCATCTGCCACTGACCTCCACCTCACCGGGCGGACACAACCGCACTCCCACATCTGGAGCCACTGGAGACCGAGAGAGAGATTCATCAGGAAAAAAGCCTGGATGGATTCTCCAGAGGAGTCATCTTCCACCCTCCCTCACCTTTGGCGCAGTAGCCCATGCAGCCCTGCGTGGGCTGCAGGTAGTAAACCATGAAGTCTCCGCAGTGGCGCACAGTGACAGGGATGCGGAAGAGGCAGCAGTCCTTGGCGCTGCCGTGGAAGAACTGCCATGTGGCGCAGGCGGAGAGCTGGCGCAGCTCGCCGGGTCGCGGCAGCGAGGCCTCCCTCAGCGAGAGCCACACGGGAGCCTGGGTCCCACAGCGGTTCATCTGCAGGAAAACAGTCATTAGCCATAGCCCGCCACCGGAGGGCGGTGATTAGGCCTCCACCTCCCGAGGGCCTTCATTACACCTGGCTCCTCCCTCCATCCCTACCCCACTCACCTCCACGCAGCTAGTGGGCATCTCGGCCGGCTTGCCGTTGATCCAGAAGCGGTACCAGGCGGGCGGCAGCGAGTGGTCGCAAATCAGCTCCTGGATGGCTGTGTTCTGGATCTCTGTGGAGTCAAATTCCATGCTGCGGTAGGGGCTGCGCAGCATGCGGTGGCCCCCCGGCTGACACTCGGGAGCTGCGGACCCCACCAGGAGGGAGAAAAAAAAGAAGTGTTTTTTTTTTTTGGTTGCTTGGGCTCGGTTCCTGCTTGGTTTTAATCCATCTCATGAGTTCCAGATGCGTGACTTTTTAATTAAGCATGAGGATAATCTGGTCTCTTCTTCTACTTATTCTTCCATCTCGGTACACATGACACAGGCAGACATAACAAAAGCAACTCGTGCTGTCATGGGAATCAGAGTCTGAGTGCCGTGTTGGCCCGACTCCTGCCATGCCGTGTGACAGTTTGTTCTCAGAGCAGCATCAGCAGCATTGCTCTCGGGGAAGGATCTTGACCTGAGATGACCTTCATATGTAAACTACCATGGAGATGGAAACTGAACCAGTGTAAAAACAGTGTAAAGGCCAACACGTTGACAAACTTTTAGGATGAAAGGCGGGAAAACACTTTTTTTAAATATATATATTTATATATCCTACAACTTCCAGCCTCTCTGCAGCTCAGATATCAAAGCAGCCAACCGGACGCAAGATGTGCAATTCGCCCCTTCAAACTGTCAGTGGGGGCAGTTTTCACCTCTGCAATTTCTCTGAAGTGCCAAGAGTGTGAGAGACACCCTCCTATAAAGTCGCCCACCTTGAAAGGCAGAAAGGCAGCAGGGTGTGACAGAACCTCCTGGCCAGAATCACGAAGTTCTCTACATTGAACAGCTGGCAAAAATCCCTCCAACACACTGGGAGACAAAGGAGAGGAGCAGCAGCTCGTCTTTCACTCCAGAAAACACGTTTTCACCTCCAGTTTGTGGGGCTGCAGACAAACATTTGCGGTATTTTAAAGGGCGTCACGACCCCCCCTTGAATAGAACCCCGAGCCCTAAACAAGAGGGGGGCCCCCCACAGGTTGGGTCCCCGCGCTGACAGCCGCTCTTTGAAAGCAGACGCTGGTCTGGGAGCCAGACTGACAAGTTTTCAGGTCAGAGGTCGTCCAAACAGGGACGAGCAACGGTGACAGCGGCTACAGACCCCACCGCTCCAATTTGCCGGCTTAATAAGTTTACAGAGCCGAGGAGGAGGAGGGGAGCTAATGAAGCGCTCAGAGAGGATGGGAGGTCCTCACACTTCCAGGGGGGTGGGGGAGGGCAGGTCGACTCTGCTGGTGGGGTGGGGTGGGGTGGGGGGGAGACTCCTGGATTTATCCAGAAACAGAGAGGTGAGGGTTCGGGCAGCGGCTGACAGTGAGACCAGTCTCAAGAGCAGCAGACTGATGGTTCTCCAGGAGGTTCAGCCAGCCCACATCAAGTCCACTTGACCGGCGGGAGCCCAGCAGTGAGGAGTGGTGGGGGTGCGGAAGGGTCCTTTAGGTTCAACTTGAGTCTGGACGGACCTCCTTCTCTTCAGATTTCTCGGCAGCTGAGGCCTCGCCACCACTGACCAGGCCCTCCCTCTGTGATTTCCCTCCGTTTACGGCTGTGTTTAAAGTTTTACGGCTGCGTACTTTGATGTGTCTTTAGATGCCCCGGAGACAAACACTCATACTGTGTGTTGGTGGGACACACGATGATCAGAGTCACTTTAAACTGGAAGTGGGAATCAAATAAAACAACAACAACAACGACACACACCACAAAACATGTGTTATTTTATTCCTGTTTGAAATTGACGTCTGCTCTCGTTTGTCTCCAAAGATGAGCAGTGAAGAAGAGAAGTGGCTCACAGAGCAGCGGAGAGAGAAGAAGGAAGGAGCAGGTTATTAAACCTGGTCATTACACCTGGTCCAGGTCATTACACCTGGTAATGACATCATTAGGGGGCAGCTCTGTGATCTCTGCTGACCCTTTCATTTTCCTCTCCTCTGCTAATTGCGGGTTCAGAGGTTGAAGCGAGGCGACGATGTTGAGCTGCTGTGGTCGAGTGTGCGGCACAGCGCCACCTTTAGGTATTTTCTGCAAGTCCTTGACAAACCTCCGGACGCCGCCGAACAATTGGAATGCAGCGGCAGCGGCAGCAGCAGCAGCAGAAGCAGAAGCAGCTCCGCGCTCCGGGACGCGTTCGGCTTCGGTTCAGACTAAACAGTTGGAGGACGCGCGCGAGACTCTTTGCACGAGGAAAGGCAGCCCGGTCTCCGCATTGGGGTCTTGCGGGAGGGAAAGAAAACAAAACAAAAAAAAAAGAAAGTAAGAAAAGAAAAAAAGCTTGCATCCACCTACCGTTTTGTGCGCGCGCTGAGTGCATGAGCCAGAACAGCGCCGCGCGTAAAAATCCGACGACGAGCGGCCAAAAGTCCATGGCTGCGGGGTTTTGTGCGGGTGTCTGCTGCGGGCTGGCGCATGCAAAGGCTGCGCAGAGAGTGGCGCAACAACCTCCTGACCTCCTCCTCCTCTTCCTCCTGTTTCTTCTCCTTCTTCTCCGCCTCCTCCGCTGTGATGAGAGCGAGAGAGAGCGAGCGAGAGAGAGAGGACTCTACTTCCAGTGTCACGTGATCACTTGGGTATCAAACTTGTTACGCACCTTCCTGCCCTCTTTTTAAAAAAACAAAAACAAAAAACTTTGTCTTACTTTAATGAATTTGGGGGCACATACTGAACAATATGCACAGCTATCAATATATTATATATATATATATATATATATATATATATATATATATATATATATATATATATATATATATATAATATGTATATTATATAGCATATATGTAATATTCATTCATTCATTCATCTTCTATACCCGCTTATTCCTATTCAGGGTCACGGGGGTCTGCTGGAGCCTATCCCAGCTGTCTTAGGGCGAAGGCAGGGTGACACCCTGGACAAGTCTCCAGTTCATTGCAGGGCTATATTTATAATATATTAATGTAATATTACAACTGTGGCTCCTTGCAAAGAATAATAATAAAAAAGCATTAATTGCTTTGAATTATTTGAAAAAAATATACATATATATGTATGTATGTGTGTGTATAAATATGTATACATTTTTTTAAATTATTTTCAGATGAAAGAAACTTCCAGAGAGCAAAAAAAGGAGTCACCTCACTTTCTCTGCCCATGTGAGCGGGCGACAGGGGAACACTTAGAGGTTGACCTCCCGAGTGCGTGGCGTAAACATGAGGTGGCGAGCGCCTGGGAGACACGGAGACATACCTTTCCACCAAATCAAAGAGCCCAGAGCCGTCACAGCAGGTGTTCCGCCGCCTCTCGTCCAGCTGCTGTGAGAACAAACAGGCCTCAAATGAGTGTCACTTCTGTTCCACTGAGGTGACACTCATCTGAGGTCATGGTTCTGGTGGGAAAAAAAAATCCCAAACAGTCAAATGAATTAAGACTTGGGTCTCTGGAACAACTTTATGACTATTTCAGTGAGTTTAAGGTTTTTTTTTGTTCATTTCTTTGTTCTGCCTTTTTGTGCCATTTTGGGTGAAGCCAGGACTGTTTACATTCCCCTGCTGCTCTGACACTAAAACCCCAATTTGTCCTGTGATGTGTGTGTGTTTCTTCTCCCCACCTGTTGCGTCTGTGTGTGTGTGAGTGTATTCGCGTGTGTGTGTGTATGGGAAAAGGAAAGACTCCCTTGAGGGGGCCTGGATATTTGGAGGCTCCCACACAGCAACACAGTCATCCACAACCTTATCTGCTGCCTGTTTGATGTCGGGGGGGGGGGGTTGTTGGCGGCAGGAGAGGTTGGGGGAGGAGAGGGTTTCCCGCCTTGCTCCTCCTCCTCCTCCTCTTCCTCCTCCCTCCTCTGAGCACTTCCAGATGTCACATATCCTTCCTCCACGGTGAGAACCAAAACACACAAATGGGAGAACATGCAGGGGGGAGGAGGTAGGAGGAGGCGGGGGAGGGGGTGTGAGGACGGTACCCACAAACATCTTGCAGCCATATTTGTTCCTGTTAACTGACGAAACACACACACACACACGGTAAACACGTCCAGATATGGTGCTGGTGTAGCCGCTTTTCAAAGCTTCCTGGTTCTTTTTCTTTCAGGGATCAGTGGATGAAAACATTTCTGCCGTGAGCTCATGTGGCGGCATTGTTTCCAACACCGAGACTGTTTGTTTTTTGTTTTTAAAGATTCCTAAAAGCATAAACTGAGAAGGGCAGGTTTTATAGGGTCAAAGGTCTGTTTGACTCGTCCCTCCCAAAAGTCACTCGCTGTTAAGTTTTTCACGACTTTTGTGTCTCTTTTTTTATGTTTGTAACCTTTTTTTTAACGACTCCCTTGAGGTCGCCGGGCTGGACATTTGGACCACTGGATATTGTGACCACTGACATCATAGTTGTGACCTCAGCAGATCACCACTGTGTCACTTCCTGCTTACTAGGGCAGGGCCAGAGGAAACACAGAGGCTAGTGCTTTGCTAATGTTACTTGGGAAAAAAGATCAAACTGAGGAAATATCTCCTCAATTTTTGTTTATTTTCTTTTTTTTTCTGCCTCAGATCAGAGTCAACAGGTGTGAGTAGGAAGGAATATACCCTGATTAAAACACCAGTTCTGATCACAACCTTGTTTCTGTTTTTTCTCTTTGCAACTGCAAATGAACAAACAAAAAACCAATCTCCCAAATCTCCATCTATCCACATTAAAAAAAATGACGATGAGCAGACATTAAAACTTACATTTTGCAGAATATATTACTACAATTATTCCGAAATGAATTTAAATGAATGTACTGCAAAAGTATGATTGATAATACGTACTTTTCCCCAAGATATATCTCAACCGGAACTGTTTTCCTGTAGTATGCGTGTTTTCTTAGCTTCTGCTGCCACCTAGTGGACATAGTGAGGCTATGCACCACGTGGCCAGGATCGACACCATTTTTTCAGCAAATAGTCCCCTTTTAAAGGTTAATCAGCTCAGTTCTTACACATCAACTAGTGTATTTGGGCTTTTCAGCGTCTCTCTCTCTCTCCACTTTCTCTCTCTCTCTCTCTCTCTCTCTCTGTTTTTTTTTTTTTTTTTTTTTTTTTTTTTTTTGTTAATGTCATTTGATTCAAAAATGTGACAGTCTGCTAACCTGCTGTGTTGATCTTGACAGATAAGAATGGGGAGGAACAGGAGGAGGAAGACGAGGAAGAGGTGGAGGAGGAGGAGAAAGAGGTGGAGGATGGTACGCCCTCTGCCCACCAGGAGGCGGTGACCAATCCCCGGACACTGCTACCAGTCCCACCGGAACAATGATTAACCACCGGCGGAGCAGCGGCCGGTCAAAGATCGCCCCCTGAGCCCGGGGACCCACTCCTTCCGGTTTGCCGCCGAAGAGACACCGCTGCGCTGCTCATCGTGAGTTCACGTGCTCTCACTCATTCAGGCGAGCGAGATACTAATTACTTTGAATTTTTTTGACAGCCAAGACTGTTGCATCACTCCTGTTGTTTGTAAAAAAAAAAAGAAGAAAAAAAAAAAAAAGAGAAACAAGGTGTTCTTTCAATAATTGAAATAGATGAAGTAAACGTAAAAACTATGAATTTCTGACAAACGTACTTGCTCTGTATATTTGATGACTGTGACAAATGTGGCTGCAATTTTTGCTTTGAAGTGTCATGAGAACTATGTATATGTATATGATACAATTATCATAATAATTATTATCATTATTGTCATTACCATGTTTTAAAATTTCAATAGGAAGCCATATGCAGGGTTTATTGTGAGACAATTATTCTGAGATAGGTTCAGTTTGTTGTAAGACATAGTGCTGTCATTTGTCTTGAAAAGTAAAAATGTAAAAAAAGACATATCATATATTATTTACAAAAACAAAAAACAAACAAACAGCATTTGACAGCATCTACTGGCCAAAAAGGGGACTACACAAACATACAAACAAAATCCACAAACAAATACAAAGACAGTTGGTGGAATGTCAAGGACTGGCAAGATGAATTTCAGACCCTGTTGATAGTTTCTCTGGTTCACCACCAACCAACCATGCTGTCTATGTATCTGTCCCTGTGTCTCTGCAGGCCAGAAGTAGCCTCCTCCAACCTCCCAATCCCACTCATGGAGCAGTTTGAGGGTTTGTCCGCAGCTGAGACTGTGAGCTGCGTGGCTGCCCTGCTGGGCTGCAGCTTGACCTCGGCCCAGGTGGCCGCCTACCTGGACGAGCACGACCAGCTCAGACACTTCCGGGAGAAGTTCCTGGTGCCCAAGATCGCCGACCTTCCGCCCTGTGAGTCTTTTAAAAACAAATGTATACGGTGGACACACACATACAGTATATTGTTGCATGAAGTGGAGATATTTGAACTATGCTGGTGTGTAGTCAATATAAAACTGGATCAAATCTTAGAGGGAGATTATTTGAGACCGTCTCAGCTTTGGGGTCACTGTCAAAAAATAAAAATGTAGGAAATAACAGCTATTGTTGTTATCAAAAGTGTAAACATCCAATACTGGTTCATTGGTCATAACAATGACTGATTACAGTTTGGTTTTGCTACAGTTAAAAAATAACAGAAGTGTAGTATTTAGAGTAGCAAAGCTTTTCAAAAGGATCCAGATGCTCATGCTAGACCTCTGGTCAGTTCACTCCACATTATTCTGTCACAACTTTTCAATTTTCTCATAATTATCAACAAATGCATTGTTTCCTTAATGGCCAAAAAACATTTTACTTATGAGTTAAGGCGTTGAGGGACCTTTCAGTGTGGTGTGGAGTTTGCATGTTCTCTCCGTGTCGGCGTGGGTGCTCTCCGGGTTCTCCGGCTTTCTCCCGCAGTCCAAAAACATGCATGTGAAGTGATTTGGAAACTCGAAATTGTCCGTAGGTGTGTGAGAGTGTGAATGGTTGTTTGTCTTTGTTTGTCTCGTGGCCCTGTGATGAACTGGCGACATGTTCTATGTCAGCTGGGAGAGGCTCCAGCAGACCCCCGTGGCCCTGAGCTCAGGAATAAGTGGGTACCGAAAATGGATGGATGGATAAAGGAGTTGAATCAGCTACACATGGTTGGCGACTCCGCTTAGTTCTATTTGCCACTCTGACGTTACTGTTTGTTAGCTGCTATGTGTTTCGCATTCAGGTGGTACTGAAGGCTTGAATAACTGTCCTGGAATGCAAACTCGTGGCATCGTTTGCACAGAACAGCGCTCTTATCTCTTATCTCTTATCTCTTCCATCCAGTGTTTTATACATGTCAATTTCCCATCCAGCGAGCTTAGCAAGGCGGCGTTATCATTGTCATCCATCACGTTTGTTGTTATCACAGGTAACCTGCTGGCCCAACTACTGGCCCAACTACTACTCCGACTTCTGCTTGTCTGACGAAACTCGTGCCAATGTTCCGTGTTGTCTAGAGTATAAAATAAAATCTGTCTGTCTGTCTGTCTGTCTGTCTGTCTGTCTGTCTGTCCTCCCTGCAGCTGACCTGTCACTGGTTGACGGCGAGCAGGACTGCATCTACATGGTGGGCAACTCGCTGGGCCTGCAGCCCAGGATGGCCAGGACCTTCGTGGAGGAGGAGCTGGACAAGTGGGCCAAGATGTAATGATGATGACCCCCCCCCCCCCCTCCCCCCACACACACACGCACACACACGCACACACACACACCTTCACCCTTCCGTACACATGTACTACTACTGCTGGTATTCATCTGCACTCCTTGACCTTGGCTGTGACCTTCAGGGGGGCTCACGGCCACGTGGTGGGGTCTCGTCCTTGGGCCTGGGCGGAGAACAACATCGAGGAGCTGATGGCAAACGTTGTCGGTAAAAGAGAGCCGCCTTGTTTGGATTTTTTTTTTCATATTTGTTTTAGATAAAGTAAACAGCCCTCTGTGTTTGAATTGGAAGTGCAAGGTGGAACTTTGCAAGTCAATTGGAACAAAGACAAACACTCGAGAAATTCCTCAGCGCTGCGTCTGTTCAGAAGTCACGACCCCTGCTGGTGACTGTCTTCTTCCTTTGTTCTTCTTCTTTGGTGCTATCAACATAGTGCTTCTATCTATCCATCTGTCCCCAGTGTGCCCTTGAATTGCCCTTCAGGCCCCCACCCTCTTCTTGTTTGCAGGTGCCAGACTGGAGGAGGTGTGTCTGATGAACGGGCTGACGGTCAACCTGCACCTCCTCATGGTAGCGTTGCTTGCTCGCAGCTCATGTTTGCTGCTTTCTGAGGCTCTCTCTTAATTCTTCTGAACCCCCCCCACCCCACACACACACACACACACAACCAGCTCTCCTTCTACAGACCCACGGCGGCCCGACACCGGATCCTGCTGGAGGACAAGGCCTTCCCCTCCGACCACGTGAGGACGAGTAGCGACTAGAACCGCTGAACTTTGACCCCTGCTCAAACAGCCAGCTTTGCTGCGGACGAGCCATTTGAAGATTAATTGTTCCGTCACCGCTAAAAAAAACCTCTCTGGTTTTATGAAAACCTGATTTGCTGATTTGCTGTTACCTGTTAAAGTCTTTCTTCCCGCTTCCTCCTCAGTACGCCGTCGAGTCCCAGATTCGCTTGCGAGGCTTCGACCCCCGTGACAGCATGTTGCTGCTGGCCCCCCGTCCGGTACTGCAGCTGGACTCCTCCACTAACACTCCGCTAACACCTGGTTGGACTGATCACAGATGAATGGAAAAGCAGAAAAACCAACAAAAAAAACCAACAAAAAATCCAATCTTTCTGCCTTTCTTTGGTCTCTAATCTAATCTATGATCAATAGCTGGACGTCAGTTTAGCTTGATGGCTACAAAGACAGTCGATGATCAGAGTCCTTCCTGAGAAAAACCAGCTGAACCGCTTCTTTTGTTTTTCTCTTCAAAAGATAAACTGCTTCTTCAATCAGTGTTGACAGTGTTTGTCAGTGACGCCGGCGTTTGTTTCTTTGATTGTGTCATCCCAGGGCGAGTTCACGCTGAGGACGGAGGACATCCTGCGGGTCATCGAGGAGCAGGGCGACTCCATCGCCGTGGTGATGCTGAGCGGCGTCCAGTACTACACCGGTCAGCTGTTCCACATGGCCGCCATCACCGCCGCTGCACAGGAGAAGGTGACGGGACAACGTCCTTGGGGACCTTCCACAACTTTGGAGCCTGTTAAAAATGATAATTGAATAAATTTGCTGTTAATTTAGAAAAACACTGTATTGATTGATGGATTGAGTGATTGACTACCCCTCAGGGCTGCTATGTGGGCTTCGACTGCGCCCACGCGGTGGGGAACGCTGAGCTGCAGCTGCACGATTGGGGCGTGGACTTTGCCTGCTGGTGCTCCTACAAGGTGAGCCAGCAAAGGGACGCTCTCTCGCTCTCTCTCTCTCTCTCTCTCTCTCTCTCTCTCCCTCTCCATCCATCCATCCATCCGTCTGTAGTGCTACGAGGGTGTGTGGCCGTCTGACGCGCCTTCGTCTCCCTCCCTCGCAGTACCTGAACGCCGGTGCGGGGGGGCTGGCTGGGGCCTTCGTCCACCAGAAGCACCAGGACAGCGTCAAGCCTTCGTGAGTGACCTGCAGCGCCACCTTGCAGCCCATACCACAGTTTTAAAACGGTTGTGTGTGTGTGTGTGTACCCCCCGGCATTTTCAGTTTATTGCTCAGTTCGAACATTACAGATTACCACAGGTGTGATCCACATGTGAACAAGACAAACTCTGATATTTGCTGGACTCGGTTATTAAACATTAAACCGGGGCGTGTCATATATGTCAATAATCTCTGTTTGCTGCAGCCTGATTGGATGGTGGGGACACGACCTGAAGACTCGATTCCAGATGAGCAACGGTGAGAATCTGTCTTTGTCTCCATCTAGTGGTCGAGTTCAAGTATTGCATGTACATGTTTTTTTTCCTGTGTGTGGTCAGAGCTGGAGCTGCTGCCTGGTGTGAGCGGCTTCAGGTTGTGTAACCAGCCTGTCCTGCTGGTCTGTACCCTGCAGGCCAGTCTGGAGGTATGACACACACACACACACACACACACACACACACACACACACACATGCATCAAACATACGTTTTCAACTCTAATAAGATCCTTCAAAGCCCCAGTGTGTCAGATGTAGCACCACCTACTGGTCAGAGAGCATAACTTCACTCTCCAACCTTATCCTCAGACATTTCTTCTTCTTCTTCTTCTTCTTCTTCTTCTTCTTCTTCTTCTTCTTCTTCTTCTCTCTTTGTCTCTGCTCCTCTCTACCCCAGGTGTTCAACATGACCAGCATGGCGGCCCTGCGCAGGAAGTCCCGCCTCCTGACAGGCTACCTGGAGCACCTGGTGCAGCACCACTACGGCGAGGATGCCGCCCGGCCGGGCCACCGGCCCACCGTGCACATCATCACGCCCTCCGACCCCGAGCAGCGGGGCTGCCAGCTCTCGCTCTCCTTCTCCATCCACATCAAGAGGGTCTTCGAGGAGCTGGAGAAGCGAGGCGTCGCCGTGAGTACCTGGCTGCGATTGCGGTATTTCTTTTTTTTTCATCATTCCTTTGTATTTCAAAAGTTGTGTGTGTTTTGTCAGTGTGACATGAGGGAGCCCAGCGTGCTGCGAGTGGCCCCGGTGCCGCTCTACAACTCCTTTGGGGACGTCCACCGCTTCGTGGAGACGCTGGGATCAGCGCTCGCCGCCGCCAGCAGCGGCCACTGAGTGACCGGCTGATTCCTCTCAGGACGCCGCCAGCGGTGTAGGGGTTTATACTCACCCAGAGTTGTTTGCAACTGACTGCGTGTTTTCTAGTTTTTAACGTTGGTGAAGGGATTTTGATGTGAGAGATTTTATTTGAAATTAAAGTGAAAACTGATTGACGTGGATGTGTTTTTTTTGGGATAATCCAACACATTGGTTCCCAAATGGTCTCAGGACCCACATGTTTTTCCTTATCATGAAGTCGCGACCCAAATGTATTCCATAAAAATAAAAAAACGCGAGCCCACTTTCCATCATGTCTCGTGAATAAATCATTGAAATGACTGAATTGAATTGAATTGTGTGTCCAGCAAAATAAATGCCCAACATTTATAGTCTCTAAATACATATATTTAAAAAAAAAATAAATAAAAAGGGGAGACTGCCCGCCAAGCCATGACCCAATCAAAACAGCAATGCGACTCACTTTTGGGGTTGCGACCCACCGGTTGAGAAACGCAGATCTAACACCCCCCCCCACCAAAAGAACTCCCTTTGATGTTTTATGGAAAAGAAGACGGCCCGGCCGCGCCCCACCCTGCCACTCCCACCAAGGCCCCGCCCCCTCACTCCCCCTCCCCCCCAAGCCCCGCCCCTCCCCCTCCCCCCCCACCCAGCTGACTGTACACAGACTCGCACCAATTAGCGGGCGGCCGGTCGCAGTGACGCCGACGTGCCTCTAATATTCCCGCTGTGTTTATGCACTATTACCTTGACGGATGTCGGCGCCACAATTAGATATAATTGGCATATCAATATGCAAAAGCTAAATGGATTAACCTTCTTTAAAACTAACGAGCACCCCCGGACGCCCAGCTGGGGCGACGGAGCAGAATTAGCATTTTGTCGTTCTTTTTCTTTTTTCGGGGGATTGATGTGTGAATAAATAATTGAGGAGTGAGACGACGACGACGTGTGTGTGTGTGTGTGTGTATGTCTGCGCGCGCGTGCTGTTGTCTTTCCTTTGGGCCACTTTGGACCAAAACTGTCTGCCGCCTTGAAGAAAAAAAGAAAAAAGAAAAAAGTTTGAATATGCAGATTTACTGTCCTAATGATGAGTGGTGCGGCCTGGCTGCAGCCGCACGCAGAAATCTGCTCTTTGTTTTTCATGTCGTAATAATTCACTGTGTTGCTCTTTGTTGTGTTACACCCACCCCCCAACCCCCCCCGCCAGGACCCCCCGGAACCCCCGGAAATGTAGTTAAAATAGTTGTTTTGCAACATGTGCTGCAACAATCACTCATATTTTTTTTTTCTTTCTATTGTATTTCTTCACAAGGAACCACTTCCTGGGCTAAATTGCTGCTAAAGTAGCTGCAGCTGTTTTTTTTTCCTGCTAAATTCGGATGATTGGACTGAACCATGTTGACCCGGGGGGGGGGGGGGGGACGACGACGATGGGGGAGTCACGTGGTTTCAGATGAATTGTTACCCATTTTGTTTAGTAAAATAGTAATAATCATACTCCCAACATCCTTTAAACCTTTTTTTTCAAACAAGACTGATTTTTGTGTTTTTCTTGTGCCGTGTGTGATTCTCCCTCTGCGTGTCCAAATGGATCTCATCGGCCGTAAAGAAGCGCGTCATCGTCCCGCATGTTCTGACTTCGCGCTGACCTTTTCACTGTTCATAATGATTACGGTTTGATTTGACCGACTGTGACCCCAGAATCCGTGTGGAAATGATTGGTATTTCACTGTACATTTTGTGTTATCGTGGGAGACACTTGTGTGTGACGTTGAGTGAAAGAAGGTCTAAAGGTCTAAAATTGTAGTTTTTTTCCTTTTTTCCTTTCATTATAAATTGAAAATACAAAAGCTGCTCTACGTGTTGAGGCAGCACCTAACCACCTGACCTTACTCGACCTATCACCTGAAGCCCCTCCCACCTGTCACAGGTGGACCCTCACACGCAGCTTTTGTTCTTGTTAATTGCAGGAAGAAAGGAAAAAACACAACAGCGCAGACACAACAAGTTAGTTTGTGCCTGCGGTGCTCGAAGGTCGTCCCGCTGTCGTCTCACTCAACAGCCTTCATGAATAAGTGACAGAGTTGCAACACAACAGAGTCAAAACAAAACACGAGAGTTTTTTTCTTTTTGGAACCAGACCCCATAACCTTGTTAAGCATCTCTGGCCTCATTTCCATATTAACGAGCCCGTCGCGAACCTTCACGTTCATGAATAATTGACAGGAAGTGAAAATGTTTTGATTGTCGTCACCGGCCAGCCCGCGATTTTAATGCTTCCTGTGTTGCTTCTGAGCTAATTATGAATATGGACATTTATCAGAAATACAACCCCCCCCACCTCCCGCCTGTTTGCAGCCCCTGCTCCCAGACAGAGTGGGAGGGGGGGGAGGAGGGGGGAGGAGGGGGCGGGGTGGCACTGCTCTAATTAGCTGGCAGCGAATGCTCAATGACCTGCGAGAGACTCTGACGCTGCCGGCAGTTTACCACCGCCATTGTTTGGACGCAGGAACACGGAACATAACAACCTCAGAGGGAGTAGACAACGCGCGCGTGTGCACACACACCTTCAGACACACGTCTTGTCGGAGGCCTGTGCAGCTGGATCCGTGTCTCACTTCTGCAGCCCAGAGTGTGACTGGAGCCATCAGCAGTGGATGGAGGCCACAACCAAACAGGAAGTTACTGAGACACTGCAACCAAGAGCCTGCCCCCCCTCCGGGGAAACACAGAGCCACCACTGGCTGCTGGCCCGTTTCACAAAGCAGCTGCCATATTGAGGAAATGAAGACGACTACTTAAAAAAACAACAAACAAAAAACCTCCACACACACACACACACACACACACACACACACACACACACACACACACACACACACACACACGTCCAGGTGGTTCGCAACTTACAGTGCGTACAGGAAGTGAAGGGTTGACTTCCTGCGAGGGCGGCGGTGCCCCTCACCCTACCCAACCCCCCCTTCAGCCTTCCAGCGAATCAGAGGGAACTTTTCACCATCACTTTTTTTGGCTGCTCGTCTCCATGACGCACCTTGACAGGACGAGAGACGACGAGGCGGCGCTGACAGCTGTGTCACCAACACACAAACACGCACACGCACACACACACACACGTGTGTGTGCGTGTGCGTGTGTGTGTGTGTGTGCTAAATGTGGCGACGACAACAACAGCAAGTGTTTATCTTAACATGTGTGCACACTTTACCCTCTGTCTCTCCCTGTGTGTGTGTGTGTGTGTTTGTGTGTGTGTTGCGCGGCCTGTCACAGTCCAGTCAGGTCAGACTATCCTGAAGACACTGTCAGCCGGGATTGATTTCGGGCCGAGCGCTCCTGTAACACAGCCGACCCCCCTCCGGGTGGCGCTACCTTGTCACCCTGCGACACGGATCAGAGGCGAGACGAGACACAAATAGACGGCGAGCCGACCTTGACTGCAGGAGGAGGAGGAGGAGGAGGATGGACAGGAGCTTCGACACATGACAGACACACACACACACACACACACACACACAGGCACACACACAGGCACACACACACACACACAGGCACACACACACACACACACACACACACACGCAGGTCGGTGGACAGTTTAGTTTTAGCTTTGCAAATTTACAAATGATCTTTTCCCCCCTTTTACCTCAAAGCAAAAGATGCTAAAGATGATCATAAAAAAAGTTTGCTGTTAAAGTGTAAAATTGCACACTAAAATTCACTGTGCCTGGAAACTGAACCCACAACCTGCTGGCCACTGCACTGCCCTGCCCAAGTGAAATCAAACTCCTTCAAAAAGAAATAAATCTGTTTCCCTGCTCCTCCCCCCCCTTTTTTTTTTTTTTTTTTTTAACTTTAATGTGAACAGGACAAAATGACAAAGGGCCACGCCAAGAGTTTCTTGTCAGATTGAGTACTTATAAATAAAAAGCCTCTAATAAATAAACATTTTTTAAAAATAAATAATGTGGTAGAAATAACGAAGTAAAAAAAGTTTTTTTAGTCTTTCTTAAGGGGCACACGCGTACTTAAACGCGTGTTGATGACGCAAAACGTCACTTGCGCTCAAAATTTGCAAAGTTTGAATGAAAGAAAGAAAAACAGCGTGAGGTCCTCCTGCCGGAAAGCCGCGGCAGTGCCACACTTTGGCCGGCAGAGGGCAGGGCAGCACCACAAAAGTTAGCCTCGTCCTCCGCCGACGAAGTGTCGAGTCTCGCACACACAAACGCACATACGCACACCGCAGGTTCGCAGTCACCGTGACCTTTGACCTCTGCCTGGTGGAGTTAACCGCAGCTGCGTCTGTGTGGTCAGACTCCTCTCGTCTGGCACGTCAGAGCAGAGACATCAAACGCTCCGCTGGCGGCTGCAAAACGCTGATTTTCATCCCCGCCAACTTCAAAGGGACAGTTTTGTTTTTGCTCCAAATGCTGAGTTCCCCCCCCCCCCAAAATAAAGTTTATTTAAAATAAATCCAAAACAGAAATCTAATTCAGATGAAATTTCAGTAAAAGGAATTAGAATAAAGGCTTGTTTCAAATTCCAACATTTCTAACTGCCTGTTTTTTATGTTAGTGCAGATGGACCTTTTTTTCTAATGATTCTCAGGGTTCAAAGCAGATGAAATTGTATTGTGGCCTTTTTTTTTTACATACTTCTGCCACAAAACAAATGCAAAAAAAATGAATCAGTTTCCACCCCCCCGAAAAAATCTTAAAATCTTATTTTAAACCACGAAGAGCCATTGTTTTCACAACATGAGCAACATCTTTTAGCTTTATTTGTATAAATGAAATATTTAAATATAGTTTTCAGATAATAAAGACAAATATTGAATCATTTCCTTTCACTCAAACTCAATGATTGAAAAGGTCGCCGCTGTGAGGAAAATCCATCCCCAGACCATTCCAGACTTCACAGCATGGTAACCTCTGACGTTCACTATTGGCCATTTGTCAAAAGTCTCTTTCTTTAGACAGGGAGCCGTGGTGGCTTGTCGTGACAGGAAGTGATGTCATCACATCCCGACGACCCCACCCAGCATGTCTGACGAGGCCTCGCAGCATTCTCCTGCCTGGAACACATCAGGTGATCCTACTAGACACACACACACACACACACACACACACACGAACGCACGCACACACGCACACGCACACACACGCAGAGTGGCGAGGCCCAGCTGGGCGAGCGAGCTGCTCTCCCTCTCTCTCTCCGCTTGGTTTTGGATCCCTGAGGGACGCTGCCGAGGATCCATGCCAGAGCGCGCGTATGTGTGTGTGCATGTGTGTGTGTGTGTGCGTGAGTGTGTGGCAAACACACTGTATGCAAATTCCAATATTACAATTAGAGAAATATTGTATTTTTAAAAAGGGCTTTAAAAATAATGATATTGTATTGTTGACTTGTGAGCAGGATAAATATTCATCATGACTCACTGGGTTTATTTATCTATCTATTCATTTATTTACAGGACAAATGAAGAAATCCTGTTGCTCACTCGGAAATGTAAATATTTTGCTCATCAGTATGTATATATATATATATATATATATATATATATATATATACATATATATATATACATATACATATATATATATATGTATATATATATATGTGTGTATATATATATTAATACATATATACATATATGTATTAATATATATATATGTATATAAATATTTTTTAAAAAAAGTATCGTAACGGAAACAATAAACCAAATCGGGGGCAAAAACGGGACGGAATCATTTTGCTCCTTGTTTGTGAGAAGAAGATCTGAAGGTGATGAGCACTAACACCAACACAACACACACAGTCACCCACTCTCTCTCTCTCTCTCTCTCTCTCTCTCTCTCTCTCACACACACACACACACACACACACACACACACACACCCTATGATTGACGATGAAGCTGCAGGATCGAGACGTGAGCACAACCACAGTCAGATAATGACAAATCTTCCCCCCCGACTGTATTTTATACCAATTTCATACCCTCATTTCTCTTGTTTTTCTTTTTTTTTTCTTTTTTAAATTAAAAGATGCTTCCAATGCAACAGAATGTCACAGGCACTTCAACACTGTTGAACGCAGCAAACGCAGCAGAGTGAAAAAACACCGTTTCTGTTCGTGCACCTCCGCGACTGACGGAGGAAGAAGAATTCCTGCCTCCAAGTTCCCGGCACACGTCGTAGGTAAATGTGATCATTTCATTTCAACCACAATTTCCTGACAGCCTGTTTAATTTGAATGAAGGTCTGAAAAAAAAAAATCAAAAAACCCAAAAAAAAAACAAAGCAAAAAAACTGCAGGAATAGGTGAAAATCCTGTGTATTTACTGACATTTCTTGACAAGTCATCCAGTCAAGGTTAATAAATTGATTTATTGTTGGAAGGATTTATTCATGTTACCCCCCCACCTCCCCCAAAAAATTAAAAACACAAATTGATATAATATATATAACCCACAAGGATACACCAGCCCTTTAAAAAATGCAATTGATTTTAAAAAACATGAAAAATTGCTTCAAATTCAACATTTTTGAGGAACTGGAGCCCACGGAAACTGCAGGTGTTTTCCACTGAATTGTGAGAATATTTGATTTTGGGCCGGAATTATTTTTGATTATTGGTTGATCAGGATTGGGAAAATGTTTTCCTTCTTCCTCCTCCTCCTCCTCCCCCTCCTCCCCCTCCTCCTCCTCCCCCCACCCTCCTCCGCCTCTACTCCTCTTTCTGGACAAACTTGACAGATGCAAACACTTTTAATTGCTCGTGAATCCCGATGCCCCCCGCGCCTCGCGAACAAACTTCTCTCCCCCTTCCTTCTTTTTCTTTTCTTTTTTTTTGAAAACCATTTTTTCCCCCCCCTGTTTCTCCTCCTCTTCCTCGGAGCTGCGACTTTCTCCTCCTCTGCCTCTTCTGGCTCCCACAACTTTGTTCCATTTCCCTCATTCGCCGGCGTAATTACGGCTTTATGGCGTCGAGCTCGGGCACGCTGCAGTTATTTCTCCTCCCTCCTCCTCCTCCTCCTCCCATCTCTTCTTCTTCTCCTCCTTTTTTGTCTTTTTTTGCTCTCATTAATAATTCACAGAGAGAGAATGGGGGGAATTTTAGTGCAATTTGCAGCCGCTGAATCCCAGTTATTGTTTTTTTTCCCTTTCTTTCCCTTTTTTTTTGTTTCTTTCTCTGGGTGTTGCACAGAAGAAGAAGAAGAAATCCTCGGACCGAGGCTTTGTAGTCTTGGATGTAATTTGCCGCCGTCTCTCTGACAGGCCACACATCATTAGTGGGGGCTGCTGGGCCGCTGGGCGGCGGTGGCGGCGGCAGCGGCGGTGGCGTTCCCGTCCAGCCAGTCAGACGCAGTGTCCTCACGTGTCGCTCCGCCGCCGCCGCCGCCGCCTTAATGCTTCCCGATGCTGTTTGTTCATATTTATGCCTCATCACTTGCCATGTTTTATTCCGTGTGTTTGCTCTTCGGACCAGGCAGCCGTTGAATTATTCACGTCTGGGGCCGCCGCCGCCGCCGCCGCCACCAAAACGCTAATGTGACAAAAAGAGGCGATGGGGGGGAAAACTTTCGCTTGCCTCTTTCTCTTTTCTTTCTCTTTCTCTTTCTGTATCTGCTGCACAGATTGGATGTGTTCCAGCGCCACCTGGTGGTGGTGGTGATGGAGGAAGAGGTGGTGTTGACCCGGAAAACACCTGGCGGGAACGGAAAAAAGGAATTCTCCATCCTTTGATAAGGTTGTTGGTCTTAATTGATCTAAATTTCTGAATTAACAATTTCAATTTTGATCTTGATCTAAAAAACGTAAGGACGTGCGGCGTCTTTAAAGGTGTTGCAGTTGTGTTTTCTGCTGAATTCAGGTAATTGATGTTCTAAATCAGGGGTGGGCAATTATTTTTTGCAAAGGGCCACATGACAAACTTGAATCGTGTCGGTGGGCCACAGAAGTTTTGTCGACGGACCCGGGGGGTGAAATCGCGCTTTCGTTGATGGGGACTGGGGAAACGCGCTATCGCTATCATGCTAACGTGCTGACAAGCTTTCGGTGACGGCGGCGGGGGGGAGCGTGGGTGATCAGCCTCACGCGGGCCGGACAGAGACACGCAGCGGGCCGGATGTGGCCCGCGGGCCGTACTTTGCCCAGGTCTGTTCTAAATCATGCTCTGCAATGCCCACATGGTTTCCCTTGGTGTTTAACCTCAAGCGTGCTTGCTAGCACATTAACCAACCTGAGTCATGTGACTTGTCCTTATGCATCCATTGATTCGTAGAGGTGCGTGGCTAGCTTGGCGCGCCAATCAGTTAAACTTTGCTGCTCACCACAGGGGGGCGCTGAACCGCCACTTGCTCACCCACCAATCGTAAAAACCAGCAGCTGCTGCAGAATGTCTCCACTGGAGGCGCACTTGGGCAACATGATTGGAAATGCTGTTCCGTCCAATCAGCTTCCGGGATGCTTGGGCTGCTCACCTTTTGTCCAAAAATGTTGTCTGTTACTTCAAAGATCCCTGGATTTTATTTAACGTTTAAATTTGCGGGTGTGTTTTTGAAGATGGTCCACCGCTGACGTCCAGTTGAAGTGGAGTTTGTCTTCAGAATTAAAAGCTAAATTCTCGCCATCTGTTTCCTGTCTTGGACTATGAGAAGAATGTTGAGCCTTGGCCAGAGAACTTTCTCTCCTCTCCTCTCTTCTCTTCTCTCTCTGTCTGTACATCCTGCTCCCTTCCTGCCAGCAGGAACTACTTTGAGGTGGCGTGTGTGTGTGTGTGTGTGTGTGTGTCTGTGTGTGCGTGTGTGTGTGCTCACTCACTCGACGCTCGGTGACCATCAGAGACACCAGTCCGGTGGCGTTCCGGCGGTGTTCCCGTAGGGAACAAACAACAACAACAACAAGCAGCAGAAGAAGTAGCGATAACATATCAAAACGCCTCTCTTTTCCCCCCCCCCTCCTCCTCCCCCCTGACCTATTTGGAGTCAGAGTATCTCATGACGGCGGAGTTTAGGGCTCTTTAATGCCGGGTGACGCGGCCGCTGTCCCCGCAGCGCCGGCCGTCTCCGTGGCTGGCGTCTTGGCTGAGGGAGGCAGGCGGAGCGAGGGAGCCGCGGGGAAGGAGAGATTGTCAGGCCGCATTTCTCCTCCGCTCGCCAGCCCTTCCTCGGCAGCCGCGTCAGCGTGCGTGTGTGTGTTTGTGTGTTTACGTGTGCGTACATAAGGCCCCCCCCCCTCCTGCCTCCCTGCCTTCTCTATTTCAGCATTGAGGATTTAAGGAGGAAATAAGAAGGGAGGAGCAGGTCAGGTGCAGCCAGTGGAGGAGAAGGACGCCACCTTCTGACCTGCAGGCTGCAGGCTGCAGGTTCCTGCTGTCACCTTCCCAACAACGTGGCCGCAAAACAAGCTGCTGCTGCTGCTGCTGCCAAAACTCACTCATGCGTTTCACTGCTGCAGGAGGAGGACGAGGAGGAGCTGACCCGACGGGCTGCTGTTTGGTGTCATCTTCTGAGGGTGGGTTGTGTTTGGCTGCAGGAGGAAGAGGAGTAGCAGGAGGAGATACATGAGGAGGCGGGATGGAGGAGGAGGTGGAGGTAGAGAAGGAGAGGGAGGAGGAAGGGGAGGAGGTAAAGGAGAAAGAGGATAAGGAGGAGGAGACGGAGGAGGAAGAAGATGATGAAGAGGAGGAGGAGAAGGAAGAGAAAGAGGAGCAGGAGGTGGAGGACAAGGAAGAAAAGGTGGAGGATGAAGAAAAGGAGGATGAGGGGGAGTGAAAGTCCAAATGATGTCACATCCTGAAGGAGGTCCTCTGCAGTTGACCTGGGGGAGCGCTGGGCAGCAGCGCTGGGCAGCAGTGCTGGGCAGCAGCGGTGCCGCGCCCAGCATTCACTGGGTGATCTAACCCCCCAGTTCCAACAGTAGACACTAAGTGCCAAGCAAGGAGGCAATGGGAACCCACAACCTACCAGTCTCTGGGCGGACACTCTACCACTGGTCCACTGAGCCGGTATGGATGGAGGATGGAGGAGGAGGAGGAAGAGGAGGAGAAGGAGGGAAGCAGGTGGTGGCAGATCTTCAGACCTCCTGCTGGACGGCTCCGCAGTTCAAACCTGTCACACAGTTGAAATCATCCCCAGAGTAAATACACATAATAAATCTTCAACTAAACGGGTGAGTGAATGGAGAAAAAAATGTAAAGGCTGGTGGGGGTAATCAAAACTGCAAAACTGTCTTTAAAGAAACAGAGAGGATTCTGGGAATGACTCCCAAAAAGGAAATCAAAATATCAGAATTAGAAAAATATATCTTGGTCTATTCTTTTGAACAGAACAAGCAGGCAATATGAGAACAGAAAGTAACTGCATTCAAGGAATGCCACCCAAAACAAAGAAAAGACAAATTTTCTGAAATTTTTAATGTTTCTTCTGACATCAATACAGCCAATCACACTCCTGAATTGATGCATTTTTTCATTTTCAGGGATTTCAAAGGTCATGACCCCGCATCTTCTTGATGTCATGTGAGCTACCTCAAATCCCATTGGGTTAAAATTCATGCTGTTACCCAAACCTTTTGTTCCCTTCTTCTTCTTCTTCTTCTTCTTCTTCAATCTGCTTCTATCCGCCCTTTAATCACAACCTCGGCAAAGAAGGAAAAGAATAAAAGAGAGCTGGTTTTGTAACTGAGGTGGCGACACATTAGAGGCGTCTGTGTGTGGCGGCAGTGGTAGCAGATAAGGGGGGGGGGGGGGTCGAGCCCCTCCCCTCCCCTCCCACTGACACCCCGCATCCTGCAGGAAACGGGGAGTTTCCCCCAATCAAAAGTTCCATTAACCTGGAGCGCCGGGAGCTAATTGAGAGCAGGAGAGGGTGAGGCGTATCGCAGCAGCGGGACGTCACGCCGCAGACGTATTTGTAATTATCGGGGAGGAGGAGGAGGAGAACAAGAGGAAGAAGAAGAAGAAGAAGAAAAAAAAAACACTGCACAACACAACAGGCGAGCTGGTGGCCAGGGAAGCGGGTGCGCGGGACAATGAGGGGAAGCTGCGGCCTCGATAACCCCGATCATGTTTCTGGGTTTTAAGTCAAATCTGCATTTGTGTGTGTTTTTTTGAAGATTTACGATTCGCCGCCGCCTCACTCGCAGCTTCATTATGTCGCCGTGGTTGCGTCTCTCTTATCTCCTCCTAAAGGGGGTGGGGGGGGGGGGGGGGGGGGGTAGATATTCTAATCTGGCGCACATCCCCCCACCCCCCACCAACCAACAGCCGTAAGCCCTGGTGCGGAGAGTGGGCCAACTTTTGTTCCCTGTAATCCCCGCAGCCCCGGCTGCCGGAGGGGAGGAGGTCACGTTTGTCAAAAAATGTGGCAAAGTCAAGATTTTTTTTATGCACTCCCGCCCGCCCCTCCCCTCCACTCCCGATGCCGCTCGCCGCTTGTCGGCGGCGGCTTAATTTGGAATTAAAAAAATCGCAATGCGATTCCCAACTTTAGATCTGAGCGTGAGCCGTAAACAAGTGTGAAATTGAACGTCTCTCACGCGGTGGCTGGAGCCGCGGAGGACGAGAGGAGACCGGAATCCAGCCGCCCCGCATTACAGCCAAGCCCGTCGCTCCCTCCCGGAGTCGGGGGGTGGGGGGCATGCTCTAGCTAGGTCTCATATAACACAACACAAAGCCAATTTATTTCTTTGTAAATGCCGCTACGAAAGCTCGAGAAAATCCGCTTCTGCTCTGCGAATGCCAAAGTGGTGCAGTTCCTCCAGTTGGGAGCAGCAGCAGAGGGCGCTGTGTTGGCCTTTTGCTGTAGAATTCTTTTTTTTCGTTGGTCTCCGAGTCCTTAGCGCCGTGGCTCTCAGGTCAGGCCAGTCTGACGCTAACAATAAGAAATCCTCCACAAATAAACTTGCAAGTGGCGATAGAATGAGGTCAATCAACATACTCACAAAGGTCAGAGGTCGTGACACACACACACACACACACACACACACATATACATGCGTTTCGAATCAGTCGTTCAGGCTATCCACGGATGCTAATTCGATGCAGTAAGGGATCACCCGTCGACAAATCTCGAATATATTTGATGTGTTTTGATGGAGATTTTAGCCTCACAAAACTTTTTTTTTCCTTTTTTTGTAAAACTACCCAACGCTCGCTACACTCGCACGGACTTGCCAAGAAGCCGCGACCTCCCCGGTGCCGCTGAGCGCAAGTCGGCGGCGCCGTCTTGAAAGCAGCTTAACCAAAACTTCCAGTGACCCCGGAGGTCGCGGCGGGAGCGGCTCATCTATCGGCCGAGCCGACAGCCGGACCAGGGGAGCATCCAACGCCACCCCGACTCAACTCGTCCCGCCCACCCCACCCCCGTCTCCCCACCTCTCCGCAGGATGACGGATGGAATGCGGCCGGAAACGAGCGCCTTTATCGGGCTGCATTACCAGCCAGCAGCCGAAGCAGACAGGCCAGATTTTTATCCCACTGTATTGGATTTAGTAATTTCCTTTTTCCAAGACGAATGGATTGAGATACCGTATGTTGGGGGTGGGGGGGTGGGATGTTTGGAGGGAAGGTGGGGGGCGGTGGGTTGGGGGTGTTATTACTTATGATCCACTCAGTAGTTTTTTTACCCCGACGTTGGCCGGACGGTTGTTTTTGCTGGTCGAGAAAAGTCGTTTTTTTTAAAAATGAAATTTCACATCAGGTGAGTTTCAGAGGTCGGTACCGTCTTAGTCTCAAGTCCACTTTATAAGTCTTGTCTCGGTCTCGGAGGCATTTTTACTCTGCCTTGTGTCGGTCTCGGCCTGGGCAGATTGGAGGCTTTTGATCAAGACCAGTCGAGACTCAGCGAACACTGCAATGACAGATAATAAGAGAAAAGAAAGCTTGTGTTTGACCACCTCATGCAGAACTTCAGGGTTTTTCACAACCACCACGGGGGACAAGAATGTATTTTTAGTGTTTAGCTCAGACATTAAAGGTTTTTATGCATTTTGTTAATGCTTGGCTTGCCATGATTTTAACTTAGATAGTTCAATTTCTTTTACTTTTTAAAGTTGTTTTTTGAAAACGGTTTTAAAACGGTTGGCAAAGCAGCAAAATGTTAAAGAAAAATCTGCAAATATGCCTGGCTGAAAAGATCTGCGAGCTGGCCGCTCAGCCTCTCTGCAAATCCACGTGTGTGTGTGTTGGCAACACACACACACAGAACACACACACACACACAGACACACACACACACACACACACACACACACACACAGGTTTGGGAGCTGTCAGGTAATTTCACACCCTCACATGTTTCGCACCACGCTGGCGGCCCCCCTGAGGAGCGAGCTCATTACCTGCAGGACACACCTTCTGCTGTAGTTAAACTGTGGGGGGGAAGCGGTGACATCACGGGGGGTGAGGGGAGGGGGTGGGGCGTAGGGAGGGGGGGATCGGGCGGGGGGGAGGGTAGTGCGAGGGAGCGGAAGGAAAGCGCGGCGACAGACCTTCAGGCCGAGCGAGCGTCTTAAACGGACGCTCACCTTCATGCAACGGCCAACCAGCAGGTCCGGAGGGGAGGTGGGGGGGCCAGGAGGGAGGGGTGAGAGGGAGGGGGGGTGAAGAGGGGAGAGGGTGTCAGGGTTCAGGCCCAAATCCCGCCCCCCCGCCAGCTGTTTTTCTCTCCCGTCCCTCTTGTGCTCGCTGCCTCTGCCCTCCATCGTCACCCCTGCGCTCTCCCCCTCCCTCCCCCCGCCCCCCCCACAACCCCCCGCCACCCCCTACTCCCCTGCCGAGCCCGAGCTGTCAAACCTGGGGGGCGTCCGACCTGCCAGCACGCATCTGGCTGACAGGCGACTGGGAAGGTGCACTGCGAGCGCACGTCACAATCAATAACCCCCGCTGAGAGCGACGGACCCCCCCCACCAAATCACCTCTGAATGGGTTTATTTTAGTCTGCGGCGAGGGGGCGGTGGTGCGGGTAGGGGGGTGTCGGCTTGTCACCTAACAACACGCTCGCTCCGGGTGTTTGTGGACTTTGTGTTTTGAGAAAATACATATGCGCCGTGTGCAGGCGTGCGTGAACAGAGAGGCCCCGGCTCGCCGCCACCGCTGCTGCTGCTGAGGTGAGGCCGTAAACTGCAGGTCACAAGGCCGGATTTTCCAGCAGGATGCTGAAAAAAAGAAAAAAAAAACTGAAAAAAGTGAATGTAAATTAATATATTATGCTACATATATAATGTATTTCATGTTTGTATATATATGTGCTGTGCATACTGTATATTTGGTCCTCCTCCTTCTTAAGACATTTTATTCTATTTTTTCAATGCTAAAAATGTGGATGGGAAACGCTTGTGTTGTTAGCTTGTGTTGTTAAAGTGCCCCCCCACCCCCACCTACGTCCCGTTGGCTAAACACTTTTTAATCAGGGGGGAAGAGAGAAGGAAGAGAGGGGAATTCCAAATGACAAACTCATAATAAAGGACGGTAGTTAGTTACAATGTTAGCATATTTTTGAACATTCATATACATTGACGCTGTATTGTTCATATACCCAGCTATATAGCATAGAACGCCTTCATTAATCCCACACTGGGGAAATGTGCATTATTACAGCAACGGTATATTGTGCAAAAAGATGGAAAATTATGTTAATAAAAAAATAAATAAAGAAAAATGACGTGTTTATACAGTAAGAAAAAAAAAACAAGATACATATTATGAACAGTTGGATTATTTGCAGTCTACATAGCATATAGCAATATACAATTATAAAGGTATATGTACATTTTTCCTCACATGTTTTTATCCCCTTTTAGCATCTTTGCCTCCAGTGAGGACGGACTTCCTGGAGGCTTTGTCAAATACGGTCGTTAAAATCGTCGTGGATGGAGTTGACATTCAAGGTAAAAAACTACCTACAGCGCCTCCATTCTCTCTTTCTTTTTTCTTCTTCCAACGCCTCCCACAATATTTTTCAAATCCTGTCCTGCTGTTGGCCTCGTCGGTCTCTGTTCTCTCTCTGATACATGGTTCTCCTAAATCTGATGACTCTGCAGCCATGTTCCATCAGGTGAACTGGCCACAGCTGCTATCTATAATGTGTGTGTGTGTGTGTGTGTGTTTGTGTGTGAGAGAGAAACTGCATCCTCCAGACTCGCTTCTCATGCAGTGATCCCCTCTTGAAATAATCGGTTTCTGCTCCTGTTTCATTGAAAATAAGACTTTGTTTTCCTCCCAGACCTCTTGTGGACAAGGTGAAGTCCAGCTCCAGCATCTCCCCCGCTCAGCTCGTCTGAACAGCTAGGACAATGCATTTATAATTACTGTTATTTTTTATTTTTCATGTATTACAGACTCGTGTGTGTTTCTGAGGTAACCTCTGAAGACAAGAGAGAGCCACGGGGCCTTTCTGTGACTGTGTGGTGTATTGTTTTGTCTGCAGTGTAGGCTGATCCTTTTTTCTTCAAAAAAATAAAAAAAAAATAAAAAAATGTTGCGTACAAAGAGAAATTTGAAATGACGCGGCAGCCGACCACCAGCCAAAGTCCTGCCTCGAGAAGCGCCCGGCACTCCAGGCAGGACGGCTTTTCCTCTGGCCAGTGACGGCCCGTGTCACATCACAGGCCAGATTATAAATATATTTAAAATAAAAGCTACACACACACTGCTGGCCACTGATGGTAAACACGTTCCTGTCTCCTTTTCAAGAGACGATGAGTGGAGGTATCAAAGCGGGTTAATTTGCCCGGTTTGCACAATCTGTCAGCACGTCGGCTTAAATAGGACGTGATGCTTCCAAAAGCCACTACCGGCCGCCTCTACCACGCACACACGCACACACACACACACACACACACACACACACACACACACACACACGCACACACACCTCATACACATCAGTTACTCTCTGCTTCTCTTAAAAAAAGAAAGAGAAAAAGAAAATGAATGAGGTGTGTGGTCTGTGGTGTTGCTAAACCTGTTGTGCACAAATAAGTTGTTGTGAAGGGAGAATGTCAGTCATGAGTATTCACACACACACACATATATATATATATATATATATGAATATATATATATATATATATTTTTCCCCCTCACTCTTCCACTAAAAGTAAAATAAATAAATAAATAAAAATGCAAAAAGTTTCCCTCCTTGGGGACGGACTTCCTGTCTCAGAGACAACTCAATAGATCTGCAGTTTGACCTTCATATTTGTCTGCAAGTAAAGATTTTCTTTTTTAAAAGAAAATGTATTTATTCACACACACACACACACACACACACGTAGCTTAGCATGATTTTGCGATGTCCTCTCTACCTAAGATGCCCCCCTTTTTAAAACTGTTAAATCGTCATACCAAAGTCCTGTCACGAGGAAATATTGTATTATATTTAAATATTTCCAAGGATTTATTTTTTTCTGAGTTAATTTGAATTCATTCAGTTTATTTTTTTTTCATAAAATGTTCCTCCATAGTCACCACACTTTTGCATTGTTTTGCTCAGTGGAATAATGTTCCAAGACTGGGTTCCTGGATTTACTGTCTGAATTCCAGTAGATTCGCTTAGTCCGGTCAGCATTTGTCCGGGCCAATGGCTCTCTATTGGTGGAGGCGGAGCCACAGGCCAGGGCTTAATAGTACACACAGGGGCTTAATTAAAGTCAGATGAGTTTTTTGTTAAGTTTCCTCAAACGATGATTAAAGCGACTCTGCTGCGTATTTGTGGGACTGTTTAGAATTTGTTCTGACCTTGTACAAATGATTTTGGGCGCCTCTCTCAATCACACATTCTCGTGTTTTTTTTTTTTTCTTTCTCTGTACAATTTTTCCTGATGTTGAGCTTCATGCGAGAACACACAGTTTATGCTCCGCAGCTCGAGTGTTTCGCTGCTAACGATGCCACGCGTGAAGGGAAGTGATGAGAGACGAACGGGTGGAGGGTGTGTGTGTGTGTGTGTGTGTGTGTGTGTGTGAGGGGTCGGGGAGGCGTGCATGCATTTGTCCGTTCCGGAGACGTTTAAAGAATGTGATGGTGACGGGAGAGAAGAGGTCTGAAGCGGTCGGGATCCTCCGATTCGGCCAATAAAACGCTCCCGTCGGCGGCCTGTGTGAAATATTGCAGCGTCCTCCCGTATTGTTGCGCCGCATATTGTTTACCTCTCGGCGCTCTCTGCGCTCTTCGGCGTTGCGCGGCCACCTGTCACCGGCCCCCTCATTTGTAACGTCGGCGCGTCTCCTCGGGGCTCCTTCCAAACAATGAAAACTCTCTGTTATATTTACACCCAAAGCAAATCTAAATATTTGAGCGCAGCGCTTTAATGGCGGCTGCGTTCCATCATAATCGTACACAACCCCCCCCCCTCGATTGTTACCTCGGACCCCGGGCGGGCGAGCAGCGCGCGCCTATTTACTTCTTCGGTCGGGTCGAGTCGTGAGTGATATCGAGCGGCGCCGAGCCATATTAGTGAGCTCAGACCTGAGGCGCTCCAGCTGAACCACTCCGGACCCCTGAATCCTGTTTATATTTGCTAAAGAGGTGCG